>NW_024704870.1:0-134131 GCF_018977255.1 Callorhinchus milii
CTGCTGGACAGCCAATGCCGAGTGCCACGGTGAGCCCGGCGGAGGATTCCCAGACTGGAGCAGAGGGAGGTTGTGGCAGGGTCAAGTGGGGATAGAAGACGAGAGGGACGGAGAGAGAGGAGGAGAGAGCGGGAGAGATGCAGAGGGGGGAGGGTTTGGGGGAGAGAGGAGGGGGGCGGGAGGGAGGTGGTGAGGGGGCTCGGGTCAAAGCGGCAGCCATAGTGCGCACGCGGGGACCGGGAGCGAGCGGTCAGGTGGATGGCATTATCCCGCAGATTGGGGCATCGAACCCAACAGGACCATAGTGGGCTCTGATGTGAGCCCTGGGGGGGGGGGAGGCGCAGGGTTTTTTTTTTTTTGTGCACGCGCACGTACCTGAAAACTAATCTATGACGTCGCAGATCCCCCGCTCCGTCCCCCCCCCCCCCCGTCCCCCCCCCACCCGGGGGCTGAATTCGCTCCGGCGTCGAGTTTAAGTACCTGGGTCAGTAGGCCCAGGCTCCTCCCCGCGCTGTCCTGCCGCCGCTCCCTCTGTAAGAGACACAGAGACACAGGCAGAGACACAGAGAGACAGACACTCAGAGAGAGACACAGAGACAGAGAGACACAGAGACAGAGACACATAGACACAGAGACAGAGATACCGAGACAGAGACACAGAGACATAGAGACACAGACAAAGAGGCAGAGACACAAAGAGACAGAGATACACAGAATGAGACACAGAGAATGAGACACAGAGACACAGAGACAGACACATGTCCACATTCTCTCTCTCTCTCTCTCACACACACATACAGTCTCTCTCTCACACACACATTCTCTCATTCTCTCTCACACACAGTCTCTCTCTATCTCACACACAGTATCTCTCACACACGCAGTCTATCTCTCTCACACACACAAACTCTCTCTCTCTCTAACACACACATACACAGTCTCTCTCTCTATCTCTCTCACACACACAGTCTATTTCTGTCTCTCTCTCTCACACCCACAATCACTCTGTCTCGCTCTCTCACACACAGTCTCTCTCTATCTGACACACACAGTCTCTCTCTCTCTCACACACACACTGTATCTCTCTCTCTCTCTCACACAGTGTCTCT
Source organism: Callorhinchus milii (assembly GCF_018977255.1). NCBI lineage: Eukaryota > Metazoa > Chordata > Chondrichthyes > Chimaeriformes > Callorhinchidae > Callorhinchus > Callorhinchus milii. The sequence goes on from NW_024704870.1 coordinate 1,110, forward strand.
CTCCAACGCACACACACAATCTCTCTCTCACAAACACTGCCTCTCTCTCACAAACACAGTCTCTCTCTCACACACACTGTCTCACACTCTCACACACAGTCTCTCTCTCTCACTCACACACACACACACAGTCTCTCTCTCTTCTCACACACAGAGTCTCTCACACACACACACACTGTCTCTCTGTCACACACAAACACAATCTCTCACACACACACAGTCTCTCTCTTTCACACAGTCTCTCTCTCTCACACATTGAGTCTCTCTCTCTCACACACGCACACAGTCTCTCTCACAGACACACGCAATCTCTTTCTCACACACACAGTCTCTGTCTCACACAGAGTCTCTCTCTCTCTCTCTCTCACACACACACACACAGGCACACACAGTCTATCTCTCTGTCATACACAGTCTCTCTCTCTCACACACAGTCTCTCTCTGTTACTCACACACACACACAGTGTCTCACTCTCTTAGAAATACACAGTCTTTTTCTGTCTCTCGCTCTCACAAACACACAGTCTCTTTCTGTCTCTCGCTCTCACAAACACACAGTCTCTCTCTGTCTCTCACTCTCTTACAAACACACAGTCTCTTTCTGTCTCTCGCTCTCACAAACAGACAGTCTTTTTCTGTCTCGCACGCACAGTCTCTCTCTCTGGCTCTCTCAGACACAGTCAGTCACACTCTATCACACCAAAGCACAGTCTCTCTCAGTCTCACACACACACCGCCTCTATCTATCTCTCTCACACACAATCTCTCCCTCACTCTCACGAACACAATCTCTCTGTATCTCTCTGACACACAGAGTCTATTTCTGTCTCTCTCACACACAGTCTCTCCCCTCAACCCCCACCCCCCAGCCCCCAACCCACACACGGTGTCTCTCTTCGCCTCTCACCACACAGTCTCTCTCTGTCTCTCTCACACTCACACACACAAAGTAACTCTCTGGCTCACATGTGCACAGTCTCTCTGTCTCTCACAAACACACGTCTCTCTCTCTGTCACACACATACACACATACATACAAACACGGTCTCGCTCTCTCTGTCTCACAACGAGACTCACACCGTCTCTCTCTGTCTACACACACAATCTCTCTGTATATCACAGACACACAGTCTGTCTCTGTCTCTCACACACATCGTCTCTCACTCTATGTTTCGCCACAAGCAGTCTCTATCTTTCTCTCTCTGTCTCACACACACACAGTCTCTCTCTGTCTCTCATACAAATTGTCCCTCTCTGCCTATTACACACAGACACTGTCTCTGTTTGTCTCTCTCGCTCTCTCTCTCTCTCCCACATACACATTCGATCTTTCTCTCTGTCTCATACACACATACACCCTCTGGCTCACTCATACACACTCTCTCTCTGTCTCTCACACATATACTGACTCTCTGTTTCTCTGTCATAAACACACACCCATTATGTATCTCGCATACCTACAGTCTCCTGTCTCTCACATACACAGTCTCTCTCTGTCTCCCACACACGTAGTCTTTCTCTTTCTCTCTCTCCCTCTCCCACACACAAACACGTATTCTAACTCTCTCGCTCTGTCTCACGCAGACAGACACTCTCTGCCTCACTCACACACTGTCTCTCTCTGTCTCTCTCACATACACACAGTCTCTCTCTTTCTCATACATAGTCTTATTCGGTCTCTCGCAGAGAAACACGGTCCTCCTCTGTCCTTTGCACACACATAAAGTCCCTCTCTTTCACACCCACACAGTCTCTCTCTGTCTACCTCTCACACACACAAGCAGTCTTTCTCTCTCACACTCATGCAGAGACAGCAGCTCTGTTTCTCACACAACAACAACAGCAACAACAAAATTGCACTGATTGATTGCACACATGTAGTCTCTCGCTGTCTCTCACTCACACAGTCTCTGTCACATACACACAGTCTACCTCTCTCATACACACAGTCTATCTGTGTGTCTCAGACACACAGTATCTCTCTGTCTCTCACACGCACAAACTCTCTCTATCTCTCAAAAACACACACGGTCTCTTTCTGTGTCTCTCACACACAGTCTCTCTCGTTCTTTCTCTCTCACACACACACTCGCAGTCTCTCTCTCTCACACGCACACACAAACGGTCTCTCTCAGATTGTGGAGTCCTGTAGCTCAGTGGTTAGAGCACTCGCTTTGCAAGCGAGAGACCTGAGTTCAATTCCAGGTAGAGGGCGAAACCTTGGGCAAGTTTCCTTACTCCACACAGAGCCTAATAATAGTCCATCCAAAACCAAAACCAAAAATAAATTGGTCATTTTCAATCTATGACTGTTTGTGGCACATTGCTGTGCGCATTTGGCTGCCGCGTTCGCCCACAATTATACAGTCGATTCACTTTACAGCGTGTTCCGTGAAGCGCTTTGGGACGTCCTCGCGAAGTGAAAAGCGCTATATCAAATGCAAGGATTATTATTATTATTATTTCATGTATTCAGGACTTCCCAAGGCAATGAAAACTCAGGGATTTGGACCCGAGCTGGAGTTACGGATCCGGCCTGAAGGAGTGGAGGGAGGGTGGGAGAAGCCTTTGTCGAATAGGGGTGTTTTGAGACACACCTTAAAGTATGATAGCGAGGATGCAAGGCGAAGTGATGTGGGAATGAGTTCCATAGGAAGGGGCAGAAAGGCAGATAGCGGCTACAGTGGAGCTGTCCAGTCGGGGGACGTGGAGTAAGCCAGAGACTGCCGAGCGGAGCAAGTAGACAGATTGTTGTGGGTTCAGCAGATAGCTGAGTTACGGAAGAGGAAGGCCGTGAATGGCCTTGAAGGCGTCAGCGAGGACTTTGAACTCTACATTCTGAAATCATGATGACATGTGGAAGAAACGTATTGTCTATTTGTCATTCAAAGGACTTTTAATCTTTGGGAATCAATTATTAACTGGCACGTCGTGCCGAAGTGAAGGAGGCTATACAAATATAAATTGTTTTGTATTATACAGCATAAGCGATACATAAAACCAGTTGATTATGACATTCATGATAATAAATGCAAGGGTTATTATTTAGCTTAACTTCCCACTCTCTGAGATGGATATCAGGCTGTGCCACTGTTAAGCAATCTGAAAAGAGTAAAGTTTCGAGGAAAGGTTGTTTAAACTTGGATTGTATTCCCTTCAGTTGAGAAGGTTGAAGGGTGATTTGATTGACGTATTTATAATGACCAAGAGACATGATAGCTTAGATAGATCAAAAACAAGCGGAAATAGTCTTAAAGTTAGAACTATGCCATGAAAGAGTGAAATCGGGATGTATTATTTAACTTAAATGCTGAGAGAAATATAGAATTCTTTTCCCAAAAGACCGTGGATACCGGACTCACAACGTTCAGAGTGAGTATGACAGATATTTGGCAGGTCAGGTTTTTAGGTTTTAAGGATTATTATCAATATTATTTAAAAGCAGATTGGGTATTCGAACCAGTTAAATGTCAAAGGAAGTGAAGAGTCAAAATTTCTCTTCAGAAATTCTGCTGTTGAGTTCAGTTGTTTGCTCTCTTTTGCTGTTAAACTTGTGAACCCTATTTGCTGTGTGTTATGTGGTTTATGCTTGATAGCCTGTGACGCTGCTCAGCTTTCACAGCTACACATCAGCCTTTAACATTTGAAACTGTTTCCATTATGAACCCTTTCGATCCGTTTTCAGCTCAGCCTGTTTATCTCACCTGTTTTTCCATTTTCAGTTTCTCGCAGTTTGTCAGTTTTTAGTTTTACTATTTGTATTAATTTCCACTAAATAAATGACAAGCTGAAGTGATGTGGTGTCTGGTGATGCTCAACGGCAGAGTCAGGAGTTACGCATAGGTTTACGCTTAGGATACTGGTTACGATGAGGTTTGGGGATAAGGGGTATGAATGTACCAGGCGGAAGCTGTGTACCAAGGAACGGGGGCTTCACATATATTGAGGTACTATATTAATCCTTACATTTGATGAAGCGCCTTAACATAGCATTGAGATGTCTTATATCGCTTCACAATAAACACTTTAAGTGCACAGCAGTGTCACAATCACAACTGCGCACAAGTGTGCACAGCAGTGTCTCACAAAATGTCGTGGATATAGTGAACAATTAAGCTTTACTATTGTTTACAACAGGATTTAGGTTTATTGGTTTACCAGGAGAACAGGCAGTACCAGTGGGCGTGGGTTTACCAGGGGAACGGGGCTTCACAAATATTGAGCATTATAATAATCCTTACATTTAGCAAACAGTGCCTTATCGCCTCTTCGAGACGTCTCAAAACCCTTGGGAGGATATAATTTTAAGTATAGTGAATGTATATTTTGTGGGCCTAACACGGCAGACAATTGCCAACCACAGTGTCTCACAAATAATCGTGGATTCGTTGACCAAATTGCTATTATTGTTTTTATGTGAAGGTATTATTTCCCCCGGAAAGTGATCAGCCAATTGACTAACAAGGGAGATGCTCTTTGCTGCTAGGAAAACAGAGGTGTGCTCGTGGAATAAGGAAACTTTACAGATGATTTGGCTGCCTGGGAATCGAACTCAGATCCTCTCACTTGCGACGTGAGTGCTCTAACTGCTGTTCTCCAGGACTGCATATTGACCTACAGTTGACTAGTTTCGCTCGCTCTCCTCACTAAAAAATGCGCGTTTGGTGAGCTGCCCTTCAGTTCTCTGATATGAATACATATTATTCTTAATACTTCTCCGAAACACCTCGAAGACGTGATAGATCGGTAAAACAAAGCCTAGGATTTTTAAAATTATTATTATGATTATTATTAATATAAAAGAAGATTTTAGATTCAAAACGATTCTTAGTGCAGAGAAATGAAGAGACAACATTTCTCTACATCAATTCGGATGTTGTGTTTAACTGTTTCATTTGCTTTTGTAGTTAATTGTTTGAGCCTTTTTTTGCAGGGAGGTTTGATTATTTTGTGCTTTATATCCGGTAACGCTTCTCAGCTAATATTAAAAAAGTATTTTAGCTATACAGCAGCCTTTGCCATTTAACATCATGTCCAATAATAAATACACATGAATTGAGCCTGCATGAAATCTAACACCTGGATAAATTCCGTTCTCTTTCCGCAATAGCACTGCAAGATCCCTAATATTTGGCCTGAACAAGGCATACACTGGTCCTCAGTTTATCATCTCATCTGAGAGGCTCAGAGAGACACAAAGAGAGAGAGAGATTGAAAGTATGAGTGGCACAGTATGTGTGTGTGTGTGTGAGATGGAGAGAGAGAGAGAGAGAGACTTGAAATGTGAGATACTGAGAATGTGCGAGAGAAATGTGAAAGAGGCAGAATGAGAGTGTAAGAGACACAATGTGCGAGAAAGAGAAACTGAGAGTGTGAGAGAGTGGGGTTGTGAGTGTGTGTGTGTGAGAGAGAGAAGCTCAGAGGCAAAGTGACACAGCGAGATTTCTGAAAAAAAAAGACAGACTAACCGGCTTGGTTTGCTGCTGGTAGCCTGTGAAGCGTGCTTAGCTGATCTGAAGACGTGTTAATGGAAACGTTCGCGTATCTACATACAAAGAAACCACAGAGATCCGTTTATAGAGATCGGTTTCTTTACCACACCACCTTTTTTCCACTCTTAGGTTCTCGCAGTTCGTCTGTTTATAGTTTTTTCTCTTTGTGCTAATATTCTCCAGGAAAATGATAACCCGAGGTACGGTCTTGAGTCGTGAGTCTCAGCGTCAGTGTCAAGGGATAGGTATAGGTTTATGATTGTGGTCACGATTAGGTATAGGAATAAATGTTATGAATATACCAGGGGAAAGGGATATAAGAGGACGAGGGATTTGTACTTGTGAGTGAGGGATTCACAAATATTGTGGTACTAAAATATTCGTTACAATTGATGCAGCGCCTTACCACAACTTCGAGACGTCTCTTAGCGCTCCACACTATATACTTTACCTGTAGTGACTGTATGTTTTGTGGATCAAATGCGGCAGACCACTGTGCACTTCAGTATCCACAAAAAAACATGGATAGTGTGAGCAAATAATAATTATTATTTTGAGGAGGGCTTACGTTTCTGGATTTTCGAGTGGGCAGGGAAGTACCAGGAGGAGTGCGTGTACCAAATAATGGGGCTTCACAAACATTTAGTATTATGATAATCTTTACATTGAGTAAAGTGCCTTTTCACATTTTCGAGAAGACTCAATGCGCTTCACAGGATACACTTCAAAGTAAAGTGACTGTATATTCTGTGGGCAAAACTTGACAGAGAATTGCACACCACAGTGTCCCACAAACAATTCTGAACTGATTGACCAATTTATTATTTTTGTCATTTTGTGAAGGAATTATTTCCCCTGAAGTAAACAACGCCGTGAGCGTGGAGCTCAGTAACTTGCCTAATGTTTTGCCTGCCTAAGAATCGAACCCAGGTCTTCTCGCTTGCGAGGTGAGTGCTCTAACCACGATTCTGCAAGACTCCATATTGGACTGCAGTTGACTCGTTTCTCTCGCTCTCCTCACTAAAAAATGGGCGTTTCGTGCGCTGCCTTTGAGTTCCCTGATGTGAATGTATATTATTCATAATATTGCTCAGAAACACCTCGAAGACGTGAGAGGTCGACATATTAAATGTAAGGATTATTATTACCATTATTATTAAAAAGCAAATTGGAGATTGACAAAGGTGTTCTGCCCAGAGAAAATAAGTGAAAACATTTCTATACATAAATTCTGATGTTGTGGTTAGCTGTCTACATTCCTTGGCAGCTAAAAATATGAGCCCATAATTACAGAGAGATGCGTATGGTTATTGCATTACATCCGGTAACACTGTTCAATTAAAATTGGTTCAGCTGCGCATCAGCCTTTGGCGCTTGATACACTGTCCAATATTAACACGTTCATATGCTTGAATTGAAGGTCTTTGGACTCTAACACATAAAAAAATCCCTGGTCTTTCGGCAATATTTGGACAGCGTGTTAAATGATCTGATGGTATATTGAGCGAAATGTAAGCATATCTATCTACAGGGAAGTCAGAAGGATCCTTTTGTCACAACTAAGCACCTTTGTGTCACTTCTCTTCCTACGCACAGCTGTACACAGTTTGTCAGTTGTTAGTTTTTCTCTTTGCCCTGATGTCCACCAAATAAACGCGAAGTTGGGGTGAGGGGGTGACGTGTGAAGCGCAGGGTTAGGTTCTGTGGTTAGGTTCTGGATTAAATTTAAGGGATAGGTCGGGTTCAGAGATATGGATGTATCAGGGGAAGGGTTGTGTCTGGGGGTGGGGTTGTACTAAGTGGAGGTCGCTTCACAATCACTGATTTATCATAATACTTCTTGAGTTTCATCAAATGGCTAATCGCGTCTTCGTGAAGTCTCAAAACGCTTCACATGATATACATTTAAATGTACAGACTGCATATTTTGTGCAAGATTCAAAGCTGTTTTCCGTTCGGAGAAATGAAGAGACAAAACTTCTCTGCACCAATTGTGGTGCGTTTGATTGTACTTCTTGCTCTTGCAGTTGAACGTTTGAGGCTTTTTGCTGCAAGGTCGATGTGGTTTGCGCTTTGTATCAGGTAGTACTGCAAAGCTAACACCATGCCTATTATTAACCTTTACGTGCAGCTTAAATTGAGCTGATATGCATTCTAAAAGCATGAGATACTCACTTCTCGTTCCCCCAAAGCGTAGCGAGATCTTTAAAATCTGTTCTGAATATGGCACAAACCGAAACTAAAGTTGCCGTCTCAAGTGAGAGGAAGGGAGAAACATAGGGAGAGAGAGAGAGAGAGAGATACACTAAGAGTGAAAGAGTGAGGAAGAGAGAGAGGTGAGAGGAAAAAGTATTTTTGTGAAAATGAGCATATGAGAGACACAATAAGAAAGAGAGAGAAAGCGAGAGACAGAGTCGGTGGTGAGGTGTGTGAGGGGTTGGAGGGGAGGTGAGTGGGTGGGGCGAATGGGTGGTGGCGTAGAGGCGAGAGTGAGTGTGGCTGAGAGGGAAAGATAGACCCTGGGAGAGTTCAGAAAGAATGACAGAAGGTTTTCTTTGCTGTTGCTAACCCTGCAAAGCAGATTCTATGATTTGATGGTGTGGTAAAGTTAAGCACATCTACCCGCAGTGAAAATACAGAAATATTTTGTTACAGCTCAGCCTCTTTGCCTCCCCACTTTTGCCACTTTTAGCTACTCTCAGTTTGTCTGCTTTTAGCTTTTTTCTTTGTTTCCACCAAATAAACGAGAAGCGGATATGGGGTGATGTCTGTTGAGGTTCAGAGTTAGAAATTTTTTTTTTCAAACGCTTTACGGGATGTCTGGTTGAAAAAGGGGAATGGCTTTCACAATATTGAGATATTAAAATCGTCCTTACATTAGATAAAGACCTTTATCACCTTTCGAGACGTCTCAATGAGCTTGACAGGATGTAATATAAAGTGTAGTGACTGTATAAATTGTGGTCTAAATGCCGCATACAATTGCGCACAACACATTCCCACAAATAGTTGAGGATAGAGTGAACAAACAATTATTGTTATTATTTAGTGTAGGGGTGTTAGTATTTTACCAGGGTGAACGTGTGTAACAGGGGATTTGGGTGTAACCAGCGGAGGGGGCTGCACAAGCATTGAGATATTATAATAATTATTTTATCTGTTAACGTGCGTTTCACGTTTTCGAGACGCCTCAATGCGCTTCACAGCACACATTCTAAAGTGTAGTGACCATATATTTTGAGTTGTTTCGCTTGTTCTCCGTATTTAAAATAGACATTTCATGTGCTGCTTTTCAGTTCTCTGACGCAAACAGTATTTTGATTATTAATATGACTCTGCAACGCCTCGTAATGCGACATATCAAATGCAAGGATTAGTATTATTCAAACGCATATTAGAGATTCAAAGCGATTTCGGGTCCAGAGAAATAATGAGACAAAACTTCTCTACGTGAGCTCAGATTTTATGTTTGGTTGTTTTTCTTCCCCTCGCAATTAAATAGTGGAACAAATTATGCAGCGGATTGATGTGGTTTGTGCTTTATATCCGGTTCCACTGCAAAGCTAATACCACAGCAGCGTTTCACATACATATCACCCTTTGTTGTTTCACACCATGTCTGATATCAACGTTTTCATACAGCTTGGTTTGAGTTGATATGGACTCTAACACAATGAGAAACTGCCTTCTCTTTCCCCCAAAGCGTAGCGAGATCTTTAACATCAGTCCTGAAAATGGCACAAAACTGGATCTAAACTCATCGTCTCATCTGATAGGTCCTTAGAAACAGAGGGAAAGAGAGAAAGAGAGAGAGAGTAGATTGTGTGTTTTCTGCACTACATCCGGTAAAGCTGCTCAGCTCACACAGCAACAGTGGCTCAGCGACACACCAGGCTTTGCCATTTGACACAATTTCCAATATTGAACCTTTCATACGTTTGAATTGAGTTTGTATTGACTGTAACACCAGGGGAACCTCTCTGCTCTTTCGGCAATATCGTCTCGGGTTGTTTAACATCTGTCCTGAATCCGGCACAAACTGCATTTCAATTTACCATCGCATATGAGAGGTCCAGACAGACAGAGAGAGAGAGAGATGTAGACACAGAGGGAGTGTGTGTTTGTATGTCTGTGTGTGTGAGAGAGCGCGCGCGAGTGAGAGAGAGAGTGATAGGCAGAGAATCTGAGAGGGAAAGAGTGTCACATAGAAACTTTAGAATGAATGACAGACAGACACATAGGCATTGTGTGCTCTTGGGGGGCACAGCGTGTTAAATGATTTGACGTCACGGTGAAGGAAATGCAAGAATACCTATCAAAAGGGGAAATAGAAAGATCCTTTATCATAGCTCCACCACGTTAACTCACTTTTGATCCATTTTCAGCTGCTCATGTGTTGTCTGTTTCTAGTTTTTTCTCTTTGTGTTAACTTCCACTAATTAAATGAGAAGCTGACGTGAGGGGTAACCAGTGAGGCTCAGGGTTAGGATCAGGGGTTAGGTTTACGGCTTACGTCAGGGTAATGGTTGTACAACGATGAAGGTCTGTACCAGGGGGAGAGGATCTACTTGGGGCAGTTAGCTTCACATACGTTGCGATATTATAATAACCCTTAAATTTAATAAGGTGACTTATCACCTCTTCGAGGTGTATCAAAACGCTTCAGAGGATATACTCTGAAGTGTATGGAATGTGTGTTTTGTTAGCCAAATGCGGCAGACAATTGCACAACGCAGAATCAAAGATATAGTCATGGATTGAGTGACCAAGTAATCATTATTATTATTTTTGCGAAAGGATTATTTCCTTCAGAAAGCTATCGGCTAATTGTTTAGCAAGCGGGTTGCTACTTACAGCCAACAAAACAGAGACGTGTGTGTAGAATAAGAAAACTTAATTTATATATTGAGCTGCATGGAAATCGAACCCAGGTCCTTTTGCGAGGTGGGTGAGAACTCTAACCAGTGTTCTACAGGCCTCCATATTGGCCTATAGTTTACTAATTTCGCACTTGCTCCTTATTGAAAATGGGCGTTTTCTGTGCTGCCTTTCATTTCTCCGACACAAATGCACTTTGATTCTTAATGTTTCTCTGAAACGCCTCGAAGATTTGATACGGTACTTTATCAAATGTAAAGAGACGTCTCGTTACTGAAAAGCAGATTGGAGATTATAAGCGGTTTTCTGGCCTGCGAAATGAGGAGACAACATTTATCTACATCAATTCTAATGGTTCTAATAGTTTTTCTTCCTTTTGAAGATAATTTTTTTGAGCCCCCTTTGCCTTGAGTTTGATATTGCTTGCGCTTTATATCAGGTAGCCCTGCAAAGCTAAAACAACAGCAGTGGTTCATCTGCATCTTTCTCTTTGACCGTGCATTCAGCTCCCCTCTCGACTCTCTTCCTCATCCTCGCTCCCTCCCTTCCCTCCCCTCACCCTGACCATTTCCCCCCTGCCCGGGTCATGACCCAACTGTGCAGCGCCTTGGGACGTCCTCCTGACGTGAAAGGCGCTCTATAAATGGAAACTTGTTGTTGTTGTTGTTGCATATCAACCTTTGTTGCATGAAACCATGTCCAACATTAATTCTTTCCTACTGTCTGAATTGAGCTGGTATGGACTCTAGCCCACTGAGAAGCTCCTTTCTCTTTCCACAATAGCGATGCGAGATGTTTAGCATCTATCCTGAACACGGCACAAATTATAATTCCATTTATCTTCTAATCTGAGTGTTCCAGAGAGAGAGATGGGGGGGAAATAGAGTGCGTGAAAGAGTTCGAGTGTGTGTAACTGAGAGCGAGCGAGCGAGAGAGAGAGAGGGAGAGAGAGAGAGAGAGAGAGAGAGAGAGAGAGAGAGAGAGAGAGAGAGAGAGACGGGGAGAGAGACTGAGAGTATGGAAGACACGATGTGTTTCTGAGAGTGAGTCTGTGAGATACACAGTGAGAGGAGATAGCGAGAGAGAGAGAGCGGGAGAGAGAAAGAGAGAGAGAGGAGAAAGAGAGAGAGAGAGAGTGAGAGGAGAGAGAGAGAGAGAGAGAGAGAGAGAGAGAGAGAGAGAGAGAGACGGAGGAAGAGAGAGAGAGAGAGCTACTGAGAGAGAAAGGTGGACACAGAGAGAATTCAAAACAAATGTCAGACAAGCAGGTTTTATTTGCTGTTGGGCGGCCTACGAAGCGTGTTTACACGATCTGATGGTGTGCTGGTGAAACGTAGGCGTATCTATCCATATGGAAAAAAGGGAGATGCTTTGTCACAGTCTAGCAACTTTATCTTAAATTTTTCCACTTTCAGCTACTCACAAAATTAGTTTCTAGGTTTTCTTCTTTGTTAATTTCCACCAAATAAACGGAAAGCTGAGGTGAGTTGTGTCTGTTGAGGCTCAGCGGTAGTGTCAGCGATTATGGTCAGGGTAACCGTTCGGGTTAGGATTAGAGTCAGTGATAGGGTTAGGAGTTAGGGTTATGGATGTATCAGGGGGAAGGGCTGTATCAGGGAGAAGTGGTGTAATAGGGAGAGGCGGCTTCACAAATATTGAGATATTATAATGGTACTCACAGTTGATGAGGAGCCTAATCCCGAAATCGGGAAGGTTTCGAAGCCCTACACAAATCAACTCTAGAGTGCGGTTACCTTATATTTTGCAGGGGAAATGTGACTGACAGTCGTCGGTACGACGATCAAATAATTATCATTGTTATTTTGTTGTGGTTTTAGTTTTATCAGGTTAACAGAGAGAAGGGCTGTTCCACTGGGAGTGGGTGCACCAGGTGCAGGGGGCTTCATAAACATTGAGATATTATAATAATCCTTACATTTTATAAAATGCCTTATCACAACTTCGACACGTCTCAAAGCGTTTCAAAGTATATATTATCAAGTGTAGGGAATATATATTTTTAACCAACTGTGGCAAACAATTGCGCATCTCAGCGACCCACAAACAGATGCGCATTGAGCCAATAAATAATTATTATTATACACTATTTTTCTGAAGTAATTAAATTCCCCAGGAAAGCGATCCGCCAATTGACAATCAAACGGTTTGTTACTTAACGCTAGGTCAACAGAGGCGTGTTTTTGTGTAGTAAGGAAACTGGCCTAATGTTCTCTCCTGGCTGCGCATCAAACCGTGATCCTCTCGCTTGCGTGGTGGATGTTCTTAAAACTAGCACGAAGGTCTCCGCATTGACCTGTAGTTGACAAGTTCCGTCGATTCTCCGTATTAACAATGTGCGTATCATTTGCTGCCTTTCAATTCTCTAACATGAATGGAGTTTCATTGTGAACATTTCTCTGAAGCGTCTCGACGTCTTGATAAGATGCTATATCAAACAAAGTGATTATTATTATTAGAAAACAGATTGGCGGTTCGAAGCAGATTTATGCCCAGTGAAATGCAGAAAAAAATCACTTCTGCAGAAATTCTGCTATAGTATTTAGTTGATTTTCTCCGTTTTGCTGCTAGGTGCTTGAGCCCATCGTCCCATCGGCCAAAGAAAATAGTTTATCCCTATCTATTCTAACAAAACATCTCATAATTTTGAACACCCATACTAAATCCACACTTTACTTTCTCTGGCTCTAAGTGGAACAATCCCAGTATTTTAGTCTCTCCACTTAACTTTGTTTCCCATCCCTAGTATCACGCATGCAATTCTCCTCTGCAGCCTCTCCACGACATTGCTATGCTTCCTAGAGTTGCACGTATCTGGTTGCTTTTAACAAACTAAAATAACACCGCCTGTTCCCTGTGGATACTGGTGAGCTGCCACTGTATGTCGAGCTCAGACCCCACCAGCGCATTAGGGTTCACAGGGTTAAGAACTACTGCAGATGCACACAGGGCGGAGTATGTATATGAAAGGAGTGTTGTGTTTCCACTATAATACATCATGGGCTGCTTTTCTGTGGTCAGTGGAGAGAGAGAGAGAGAGAGTCTCAGGTTGTGTGTGTCACAAATAATTTGCTGTAGGTTGATCAAAGATCACATATATCGCCAGAAGCTGCTCCTGAAATTACCTACGTGTGGCTTATCTCCAGGTTTTCTGAGACCCCTCCCCCATATAGACCCAGGATTTGATCCTTACCATTTCCTCATCATCCTCAGGATGAAGCCATTTTTTGTTTACGTGCTCGGTGAGTATTGTTTCTAACTGAATCACAGAGATGTTTCTCGCGTCCTGTTCGACACTCATTTTTCCTTCATAGGTCCTTCGAGCCCTATATCTATGCCAAGACCAGCTTCGCTTTTCCGCTGCTCTGCAGCATTGCTGGTGTCCGCCACTGTCTCTCAGGCGGGTGGGATTTCAGCCTCTCTGCCAAAACACACTGGAACTCCATTCCATAATCACTCCATCATAGAGAGCTCAAGAGCCTGACTTCGAACAGTGTGCAAGGACTTGCGTGGTGGGGGTGCGGAGTGTGTGGTGGATGACAGGGTGGCGGTGCAGAGTCAGTTAGCCGTAAGCCCGGTATAGAGGAAAGTTTTCAGGCGGACTTGAAAACATGGAGAGAGAGGGCCCGCCGTGGGTTGAGAGAGAGTATTGCAGAGTTTTGCGGCGTGTAGCCTTGTAGCACGAACTCTGATGACGCGTTGGAGCGTATATGAGCAGGAAATCGGTGTCAGTCGATAGGACGCGCCGGGTGTTGGTTTGTTAAGTGAGGAGATCGGAGTGTTAGGGCCACGGATTGAATGGATTTGACACGAGTGTGAGGATATTGAAGTCGACCCTTTCTTTGTTTGGGATCCACTGGATCTCGGGCCAGAACTGGTGAGATGGAGGTAATGAGATTTGTCCGTCTCAGTATGTGGGGGACAGAGTTCTGAATGATCTGGATCTGGTGAATTGTGAACTGGGAAGACCGGTCTGGAATGGGTTGGTACGTCTCAAGAGCTTGCTCTTCGGATCCCTGACTCTCAATCAACTTGTGACGTTTTTCTGACGCGAAAAGCGATGTGTCGAAGTAATTTGTTGTTGTTGTTGTCCCGGTCAAAGAGAGAGGAGCAAGGAGAGATTGGAAGTGAGAGAGAAGCTGGGAGAGTAGAGATGGGGGAATAAAGGGACAATAGAGAGGGTAGAGGAGAGAGGGGAGAAACGATGTAGGGGAGGGAAGAGTAGAGGAGAGAGTAGAGAGGTGAAAATCGAGAGGGGATGCGAGCGAAGAGATAGGAGAGATGGGAAATAAGAGGACAGGATAGAGATGACAGATGATAGAGGAGAGAGATGAGGAGATAGGGGAGATGAGAGGGGAAAGTGGCGATGTGGGAGGACAGACGAGAAGAGAGATTGGTGAGCAGAAAGTGGAGGAGATGGGAGAGGAGAGAGGAGATGCCAGAGCAGAGTGGATAGAAGAGCGGAGAGGGGAGACGAGAGAAGAGAGCAGAGGGAATTCCAGATTTGTATCAGGTTTTGAGGTCGTGTTCGCTCCTCGACTGGAGCTTTCCATTCTAAACCCTTTCCCTGCTATATCTCTGACTCCGTATCGAGTCTGTGCTGGTGCTCCCACCACCACTCTAATTCGACACCCTGCCTCACTCTCTCTGTCATGTCTATGGCCTTTTTGGTGATGATTTTACATTGCTGCCCTGTAGTTAAGGAGCGAGCATTGATGGTGCGAGAGACGGCGCAGATTAGCTCACCTACTGTGAGAATTATCGTTTTAATAATTCCTGATTTGATCTTGTTTTTTTCTCTTGTACAGTGATATATCTGGAGAGAAAGGCGGTGGAATGTGCAGGTCAGTGACACAATTTCATAGAAAAAAGGTGCAGTGGAAACATTAGCAGCTGAGAGTGAGACTCAGCCTCTCTTCACCCCCATGTGGGGAACAGGAGGAAAAACCATCGCATCGTCCACAGGCTACATAGGACACCTTAGTAGTCTGGTTCCGATCTTCCGCTTGTCTCTCGTGCCGTCCATTCCAGCAACGGTGACCGCACTTTTATCCACTTAGCCCCGAAAACCTGAAACACTCTTCCTCTATTGCTCCATCTTGCTACTTCATTTTCCTTCTTCAGTTGGTGTGAAGACCTTCTTATTCGCCCGTGCTTATGGATTCATGCTGCTCCTCTGCCAAGCGCTCTGGGACGCTACCGTGTTTGAGGGGCGCTGCGTAAATACGTGTTCAGTGTCTAACTCTCTTTGTGTGTAAATTGTGTAACTTGGCCTGACACAAACCAGAGCTAATAATATACTCATAAAATGACTAAGTATTTGTCTGTATCTGTGCATCTGCCAATAGCGGAATAAACGATTGAGCTGCATCCATGAATTATACCTCAACAGAAATATCTTGCAAGGGCTAATATCATGGGCGTAGTTTCCAGGATATCCTTTAGTGGTTGAGCTATATATAACATAACATTGTTTATTTTAGCCGCTTTAATAATGTATGCATGGTATTCTGCGACAAAGCAGCGACAGATACAATCTCACATCGTTCTCGTGTATCTGTATTAATATATTCTGCACCACGGTGGAAAACCATGGACATAATTTTTTGGGTGAATATATATTACTATGTGAAGCAAAGTAATCTGTATAAAGTATGATAATATAAAATGTATTAATCTAATATAGACAATAATAATCCAATATAAATTATAATATTATCAGGTATAATGCTATAATAACGTATAACAATCTAAAGTGTATTAATATAACATTTGTTTGCTTGCAAGCGTAGCTTTTACCGGTACTGCTAGTTTTGTAATGAACAGGTACCGTAACGGGCTGTGGACTGTGCGTAACCAACAGTCACTGCAACCATTATAATGATTAATATTGTTGTTGGATTGATTACCCCCACAGACACCCACTCAATATGACAGGCGCTCTGTACATATACATTGTATCGTATTAGCCTGGTTAACCGGTAGTCAAACAGGAAATCCAGTCGTAATACTGCGTTTGATGTTTTGCAGAGAGTGTGAGGCTGGTGAATGGCAGCAGCCAGTGCGCCGGGAGAGCGGAGGTTTCCCATGGACGGCAATGGGGCACCGTGGATGGCTTTGGCGGCTGGGATATGAAGGACGCGGCTGTGGTGTGTAAGGAGTTTGGCTGTGGATCCGCGCTGTCAGCACTGGGAGGAGCTCACTTTGGCAAAGGATCAGGCTTCATTGTGGCATATAATGTTCAGTGCAGAGGGAGCGAGTCTGCTCTGAGGGATTGTGCTTCAGGGACCTGGGGTCACTATTCCTGGCCACACTCCCATGATGTCGGGGTTATCTGCTCAGGTAAATAACTGTGTCTCTTTCATCACCTCGTTTTTTGAGGGGCGGGGTGTGGTGGGGCCGAGGTGGTGAACATTATGCTTGTTGGGGGGGCGACGTGACCATGGAAAGGAACCCGAGGGGTGGCCAGCAGGTCGGATAGAACTCGGGGTGCAGTGAGCACGTGGGAAACCACTGGGAATTGGGCAAAGGGAGGGGCTGAGGACAGTGAGTGGGGTTGTGCACAATACTGATGCGAACGAAAGTGTAATGGGCACAAGGATGGGTATTAAGCACAGGGTGAACACAGGAGTACAGCGGGTGGCTCTCGGGGGTGGGGTGAGAGGTTGTTTCAGCACGAGGTCCCGCTTTTGGCACAAAAGTGTGGAAAACGCGTTTGTGTTTGAGTGAGAATGGGTAAGAGAAGCAAAGGGGGTTGTGAGTGTAGGGGAGATGAGTAATAATAATATTAACAATAATCCTTGCATTTGATATAGCGCTTTTCGGGTCGGGAGGACGTCCCAAAGCGCTTCAGAGAACATACTGTAAAGTGAATTGACTGTATATTTGTGGGCGAACGCGGCAGCCAATTGCGCACAGCAATGTCCCACAAAGAGTCATAGATTGAAAATGACAAATTTATTATTGTCCTGTTTTGGAGGGATTATTATTAGGGCTGTGTGTGGAGTAAGGAAACTTGCCCAAGTTTTCGCCCTGACCTTCCGGGAATTGAACTCAGGTTTCTCGCTTGCAAAGCGAGTGCTCTAACCACTGAGCCACAGGACTCCACAAGGGGTTGAGCACAATTACGGTGTGCACAGTGGGGCAAAGGACGTTTCGCGAATGGGGTTGAGCAAAGGGCAATGGACGCATGGGTGTGCAAAAGTAGGGAGCGCATTTGGATGTGTGAGCACTGGGTTTGTGGTTGAGCGTTGATGGAACACAGAAGGAGGGTTGAGCATAGGGAGGGTATTTGAACACATGTACAAGTGTGCAGTTGCTAGGGTCTGCGCACACGATTGGTGAACCCAGTGAGGAGTTGAACAGAGGGGTTAGCACATGGGTTGAGCAACCGGAAGGAGTTGAGAATAGGGGTGCTGAGCAAAGTGGGTTTGATTACGCAGGGGTAAGCACAGTTGTTGAGCACAGTGGAGTTAAGCAAAAGGGGCTGAATACAGGCGGGAGTGCGAGCACGAGGGTAACACTGGAAGGTTGAGAACAGCAGCGTAAGCACAGAGATAGATCACAAGCTGAACAGCGAAAGGAGCCAGCACAGAGGGGTGCAAACGAGGTGAGCATAGTGGTGAGCATAGGAGATTGAGCAGTGGTGAATTAAAAATGGGATGTGAGCAAACGATGGGTGAGCAAATCATGAGGGTGAAGAGGTTGATAGCCACAGGTGGATGAGGACAGGGAAGGGTGGAGCCGAAAAGGTGAGCTCAAGGTGGTGTGAGCACAGTGTAGGGGTGAGTAAAGTGGATGCTGAGCACAGGGGCTGAGAAAAGGGGTGAGAATATGGCTCTCAGCATAAGTGAGTAATCACAGGTAGGGGGAGCAAAGGTGGGGGCTAATGGCAGTTGGGCGTGAAGAAAGAGCATGGTTAGAAAAGGCGATTGAGCAGAAGTGGGGTTTACATAGGAAGGGATATAGATTGAAGTGGCGGGAGCACCGTCGAAGGTTATAACACAGCGAGAGGCGCTGAGCACAGAGGTGTATGAACTATGGGGCCGGGGCACATGTAATGGGTGGATGAGGAAAAGAGTTGAGCACGGGCAATGAGCACAAGTGGGAAGTGAGCACAGGCGTTGAGCAAAGGGGGAACAGCGTGGGGGATAGAGGGTGATCAGTGCGAATTGAGCACAGTGGGTTGGCATGGGGATGCATAGGTGTTTGAGCACAGGCGGGTGAGCATATGATGGGATGAGCACAGGGTTGTTTGAGAAAAGATTTGTCCGAGCACAGAGGTGTGAGTAAAAGGGGATGAGCACAGGTGAGTGAGCAAAGGAAGGGGGGAGCACAGAGTGCGTTATCACAGAGTGTGGGAGCAGGGGTGGGTGTGGACTAGGGAGTGAGCAAAGAGAGCATTCTGAACATACGAAGCGTGAAAAGGACAGGGTGGTGAGCAGAGGAACTGAAAACATGATGTCAGCAAAGCTAGAATGGCGAGAATGAGTAAAGCAGGGTAAGCAAACAACAACGTAAACAAAATTGCATTTAACGAGCATCCTTCAGGTCGGGAGAACGTCCCAAGGCGCTGGCCAGTCAGGGTCAAGAACAGAACATGGGGACGAGTGGCGTAGGGATGACGGAAGGCATAGAGTTTGTAGGTCGACGGAAAGCAGCATCGAAGAGGACGGTATTGAGACCGGCCTTGAAGGAGAGAAGGGAGGAAACGAGCCGAAGGTAGTGTGGGATGGAGTTCCAGAGAGTGGGAGCCGAGAGGCTGAAAAAGGCTGTTCGGGTGGGAGACATCATAATAATAATCCTAATAATCCTTCCATTTCTTGCAGCGCTTTTCAAGTCTTCTAGAGGTCTCAAAGCGCTTTCACGGACTAAACTGTAAATTGAATTGACAGGCGTGCCACACAGAGTCGTGGATTGAAAATGGTCTACTATTGTTTTTTTTGGAAAAATAAAAAAAAGTGGGGTTGAGCACAGGGCCTGAGAACGGGGTCGCGGGGGTTGAGCACAGGGGCGTTCAAGAGAGGAAGGTGAGCACAGATTGGGAGCATAGAGGGGTGTTGAGAACAGGAGATGGTGAGCCCAGTGGTGTGTGAGCTCAATGGGATGATCAATGGTTGTGAGCACAGGAGGGAGCGTCCACCGTGGGGGTTGAGCAGAGGAGGCCGAGAACGGGGAGGAAGTGAAAACCGTGTGTTGATCACAGGAGGTGTGAAGACAGGTAGGCAGGTTTGAACGGGGTGTGCATGGAGAGTGGATGAGCGGGGGTTGTAAACGAAATGGGTGTGCACAGGGTTGAGTACAGGAGGTTGTCCTCAATTCGGTGAGTACAGGAGCGTGGAGGACAACGGGGTAACGCAGGGCGTGAGCACAGTAGGGTAGAAAGGGGCTGAAGCCAAGTTTGTGAGCACAAGATTGTGAGCATGGTGTTGGTCGTGAACGCCTTGGATGGGTTGAAAGCAGGGACTTGTTTAAAGAAGTGTGAGAACAGGGTTTTGAGATACATCTGTTAAGCACAGGGGCTTGAGCACAGGGAAGGGATAAGCATATGGACAGGGAAGCAAAGAGGGGGAGAGCACAAGAAGGGGAACACAGTGGGAGGTGTGAGCACAGAGGCGTGAGCACAGGGGTGAGCAAAACGAGGGTAACCACAGGGTTGTCAGGACAGTGTAAAGCAAGAACAGTGGGTCGAGCATATCGCCTACGCAGAGAGGCGGAGCAAATCGGGATGAGCACAAGAGAATGAGCACAGGTTGTGTCGGTGGAGAAACAGTTGGGGATGGACGCAGGGAGTTAGCACGGAGAAGAGAGCACAGGGTGTGGTCAGCACAGGGGCGTAAGCAGCGGGGGTGTGAGTACAGGGTGTGATAACATGGGGTTGAGCTTAGGCGAAGTGAGCACGGGGTGGTGAGTACAGGGGTTGAGCATCGGGGAGCACAGGAGGCAGGGGGAGCATAGTGGTTGGGGTGAGCACATGGGGCGGTGTGTGCACAGGGGGTGAGGAAAGGGGTTTCCACACGGGGCTGAGCGCTGTGGCGTGAGCATAGGAGTGCGTGAACAAGTGGCTAAGCCCATAGTAGAGAATAGAGAGGGTGTAGCAAAGGGGAAGAAAACAGGATGGGGAATTTCGCGGGGATAGCACAGCGGTAGTGAACAGGTTAGAGAATACAGCGTGAAAGCACAGGTGGTGTGCAGAGTGTGTGCATGAGCTCAGTGGAATTAGCACAGGTGGGGGTGCTCACACTGGTTGTTGAGCACTGGGGGCTGAGAACGAGGAGGGGTAAAAAGAGTGGGGAGGACAGGCGGGTTCAACACAGTTAGGGGGTTTGAGCAGGGTGTGGTGGGCAAGGTGGTTAATCATGGAGGGTGCATGAGCATAGGCGGGGGTTATGCGCATACGAAACTGGCAGCAAAGAACGTTCGAGCAAAGGGGTGATGAGCACAGGGTAATGAAAATTGTGTGAACACTGTAGAGGGGAACAGAGATTGCTGAGCAATCGGCGATGAACACAGGAAGGTGAGCACAAAGGAATTGAACACAGGATATGAGCCAAGGTGAAGGGTAAGTAAAGCCGCGTAGGACATATGGGGGTTGATTCCACAGGTGTGAGGATAGGTTTCAATGAGCTCAGGTGGGGGGGGGGGTGGGGGGAATGAGAAAAGATGGTTTGAGAAAAAGGCGGTTAGCGCAGGGTGAATGAGCACAGTGCCTTGAGCAAAGCGGTGAGAGTAACCACAGCGTGGATAAAGCGAGGTAAGCAAAGGCGGGTGAGCACAGGAGGCTGAGAATATGGCGGGTGAGAGCAGTAGGGCTGCGCAACAACAACAAAAACACCAACATTGTATTTGTGTAGCTGGGGGAGCACAGGGGGTTAAGAGCATGGGGGGTGAGTACAGGACTTGAGAACTGGGGAAGCGCACAGGGTGTTGAACACACGTGAGGAGAGAGTGGTTGAGCAAAATTGGGAGTAAGCATTAGTGGGAGTGAATATGGGGTGGGGGAGTGAGCACAGGGTGTTGAGTACGATGGGTGGTGGGGTTGGACGAGGACAAGGGAGTGAGCGCAGATGTAAGCACAGGGAGTTGTGTACATCGGGCTGAGCAGCAGGATATTAGAACCAGGTAGGTGAGCAGGGTGAGTTGAGCAGAGTGGGTACTGCTGAGTTGGTTGAGTACAGGGGAAAGTTAAGCACAGAGGGGATCACCGCAGAGCAGCACAGGTGCGGTGAGCTCAATAGAGTGAACAGTGGGGTGAGCACGTGGGGGGGGGGGTGGGAATGGTGTGAGGACTTTGAGCACACGAAGAAGGGTGAGCACGTGGGGGTGGTGGGGATGGTGTGGGGACTTTGAGCACACGAAGTAAGGTGAGCAGAGTGGGGGCAAAACGGGCAGCATAGGTGGGGAGAGAACTGTGGATTGAGCACGCGGGCGGGTTTGATCAGCACATCTCAAAAGTGGAAGGAGAGCTGTTGTGAAATAAGTGGGTTTAATGCAGCGCGGTGAGCATATGGGGAGGTAGAACATGGGGATGAGGATAGGTGTAGGGTGAGTCCAAGGGGTTGAGCACAGCGGAGGTGAGCAAATGTGGGCAAGCAAAGGATAGGGAAGGTCATGGGTGGTAGCATATTGGGTGAGCACAGAAGGTGACCGAAGGTTTGTGTACACAGGGATGGTGAGCACCGGGGTGTGAGCACAGGCGATTGTACACAGGGTGTGGATCGCATTACGAGAGCACAGTGTGGGTGAACAAAGCGCGGTGAGCACCAGTTGGGTGGGCACAGGTTGCTCAGCAAAGCGGTGTGATCGCAGGGAGGGGAGCACCGGGGGATGATAACATGGGAGTGTAAGCTCAGAGGTTTGGACACAAGGTTGGGAGCACAGGGCAGTGTAAGCACATGGATGTGAGCATAGAGGTGTGATGATAGCGGGTTGAGAGCGGTGGGGGTGAGAAAAGTTATTTGAGCATAGAGAGGGGGAGCACAGGAAGAGGGGGAGCACAGAATGGAGAGCACAGGACGGGTGAGCATAGCACGCGTGTGAGCATTGGAGAAGGAAAGCACAGGGTTGATGAGCAAAGCGGTTTTGGTCAGCGTAGTCGTTGAGCACAATGGGTGTGAGCACATGCGGTTGAGCAGATGGGGAAGCAGGGGTGGTGGGAAGCACAGTGTGGAGGAGCACAGGGGGCGTTAGCTCATGTTGGTGCTAAGCACAGGGGAAGCACAGGGTGGGGGACTCAGCACAGGGAGTGGGTGAGAAGACTAGTGTAAGCATAGGGTGGGAGCAAACCGGGATGAAAGCACAGTGGGCTGATAGTACATAGTGTTGAGCACATTGAGGATGATCAACAACAACAAAATTCCATTTTCGACTGCCTTTCACGTCAGGAGGACCTCCCAAGGCGCTGTACAGTCAGGTGTGGGGACGCAAACATGGGGGTGAAGTGGTGTAGGGGTGACGGAAGACAGAGGTGACGGGGGGAGAGGAGACCAAGGGCACGGTCGAAAGAAGGGTCTTGAGACAACTCGTTCCACCTCCCCTTGGAAAGGAAGGGGAGGTTGGAGATGGGCCGGTAGCTTCATAGCTGCGACGCATCAAGGGAGGGTTGTTTTAAGGTGGGAGTGATGGTGGCAGTTTTTAAGGGAATGGGAATAGAGCCAGAGGAGAGGGACAGGTTGACGATGTCTGTGATATGTGGGGCAAGGAGGTGGAGCTGGGAGATGTGGAGTGGGGATGGGGACAAGGGAGCAGGTGGTAGATTTCAGGGAGAGGATGCGTTTGGTGACAGAGGATGGGGAAACGGGTACGAAGGTGTGTAGGGGAGGATGGGTAGGAGTCGTAGTGTGGGAAGGAAGGGGTGGGTGGTGGGTGGATGTTGGAGGGGAAGTGACCGCGGAGCATATTCCCTTGATGTTGGATTCAAGGAAATCCAGCATCTCCTCGCAGTGAAGGTTGGAGGAGAGGACCTGCGCGGGGTGGCGTGGGGGCGAAGGAGGAGTTGGGATGTGGTAGAGAACAGTAGCCTGGAGTTATCCTTCGCCTCCAGGATTATCCTGGAGTAGAAGTACGATTTGGCCGAGGCTAGCGTGGAGCGGTAGATTTTCAGGAGGTCCAGACAGATTTGTCGGTGGACCGTTAGGCCAGATTTCACCCAGGTGCGTTCAGCGGCCCGCACCTGGCTCTTCAGTGAGCGGAGGTGGGTGGTGAACCAGGGGGAGGAGCGAGAGTAGGTGACAGTACGGGAGGTGTTAGGGGCAAGAGTGTCAAGTGTGGAGGAGAGGGTGTTGCGGAGGAAGAGGGGTCGGTGAGGGTTGAAGGCCAGAGGGAGAGGAGTTCAGAGGACTACAAGGGAGGGACATAGCATAGGGGGCGTGGCTGAGGGGCCTGGGAAAGCGCTGAGCAAATTGTGAGGGGCTAATCACAATGAGAGTGTCTGAGAACAGTGAGAAGTATTTAGCACAAGTGGAGGGCCTGAGTTCGGGAGGACGGGCAGACACAGCGGAAGGGGATAAGCACAATGACGCCGAGCTCACACTGATCACGAGGTCACACTGACCCGAGCTCAAACTGACCCCGAGCTCACAGACAAGTGTTTCATTTCAGCAGAAACCCAGCGTCCAATGAAGACCCGGATTAAAACTGTCAACATTTCTTCATTGTATTGAACTTCGAAAGAAACAGTCTCACAGGTTGAGGCTGGGCTCACTGTCGATCGTTATGATCTGTGTCACAGCACAGATCTGTGCGAGTGTTTGTTACGTTATCTTTACTGTGTTTTTATTCCAGATCCGCTCCATAAACCCAACGTATCCCTGAAGCCAGACTCCCGTGTGGTGGTGAAGGGGGAAAGCGCTGAGATCTCATGTTCTGGGGATTATCCTGGCAGCAACTTCTCTTTATACAGAGACGGCGAGTTTATAGCATCACAATCAGCTCCAGAGAATAGCAATACAGCAACATTCACCCCTTCGGTGATCATTGCAGGAAATTACTGGTGCAAATATGTTGCACACATAGACGGCCGAGAGTTCAAATCACCAGCAAGCGAGCGAGTGAGAATCTCTGTGTGGGGTAAGAGCGAGTGTCTGGACTGTCTTGCTAATGACTACTCACTGCCCCCTTGTATCCAATCACAGTGAACACAGCCTGTTAACCCCATCCACACTTGTGTTCCACACGCTCTGTGACACGAGTCTCTCCCCATTCCTCCCTCACTCCACACATTCTATTGATCCTTCCCTCCCTTCTCCCCTCACACTCCGTTCTACGCACCCCCACATCCTTTATTACACACGCCCTCCCTCCCGCAGCCTTCCTCCCAAAACTCGGTCCTCACTTCCTCGCACATCTTATATTCCCCTCTCCCCAACTTCATCCCTTTCTCCATATCCTCTATTCCACTCTCAACCACTCCCTATCTCCCACACTCTCTACTCCCTCTCCGTCACTCTTTCGCTCCTCCATTCCACACCCCCTGATGCTACATCCCTCCACATACTCGATCCCTCACGTCCCCTGCCTCACCAAATCTCTATTCCCCTCAACCTCCAATGAAGGTCCGGCTTCCTATTGAATGTATCTAGAATATATCTGATTCCCCGCCAGCATTAGGCAACAAGTCCCTCCATCTCACTCCCCTCAGTGTGACGTAATTACTGCTAACTTCTCCGTTTGACCCGCTGGTTGCGATCTTATCCTTTTGTTTAAAAAGACGTCTCAAGTTAACACGAGCAGTTCAGAATGAGTTCCCGTCCTCCCGTTCGTGCCTGGTGCTGTGTGCTACATCTGTCCACTGCACCTAACCCCGAACCATTGCTCCGCCTCTGTCTGTGTAAAGAAACACGAACCGGGGTTTGCCCTAAACCTGACCCTCAACCCTTCCACCTTGTCCCGACGCCACCTCAACGTTTAGAAACAAGCAAATGGTCATTTTTACTCAAACTTGACCTGTGTTCATATCACGAGTGTCTGTGAGATTATATTTATGTGTTTTAATTCCAGATCCGATACGAAAACCCACCATTTCCCTGATGCCAGATTCGTTGGTGTTTGTTAGAGGGGAAAACGCTGCGATCTCGTGTTCTGGGAATTATCCTGGAAGCAATTATTCTTTGCATCGAGAAAGCGAATTTGTGACATCAAAACCAGCTCCAGAAAATAACAAAACGGCCACATTCACCCCGTCGGAGATCATTGCAGGAAACTACACGTGTAAATATACAACAAATATAGACGGACGAGATTTCACATCAGCAGAGAGCAATCGAGTCGGAATCTCTGTGTGGGGTAAGATCTGGAGCCTGGACTCTCTCACCAATGGTCAGTCACTGCCCCCTAGTGTCCAGTCACCTCGATTACAGCACACCTCCGCCCCATCCTGCACTGTCTTTATCGAACCATAGAATGATACAGCCCAGAAGGAGGCAATTCAGTCCATCATATCAGTGTCGACTCTTTGAAAAGGACCACTCGATTCAATCCCAATCCCCCGTTTCTCTTCTATCTCTGGAAACTTTGCATCCCCAAATAATTATCTTCTTTCACTCGATTTTTTGACAAGCGTCAGTCCCCGTTCCTACCTTCTTTCCTTCAGCTGACTACCTATTTTCCTACTACAACAAGCTCCCTCATCCTCACTTCCTCCAACTACCTCTATGCCACCCTCTGTCCCACATTTCTCATAAACTCCATACCATAATATACTCCCACACACTCATTGACTCCCACACCCTTTATGACTCCCAATCCGACTGTTTCTCTGTCCCAAACCCTGGCTCCCTCCCAAATTTTCTATTGCTCTCTCCCTCATTCTATCCCACAAGCCGTCACCCTTCAAAACCCTCTCTTCTCCTATCCGTCATGCGAAGGTCTCACTACGTGTTGAATGTATTTACACTATCTGATTAAATTCTAGTTTCAGGCAGTGAGTTCCATCATATCAATTCCCACTGTGTGAAGCCCCTGCTTCTCAATTCTTTGTTG
This sequence comes from Callorhinchus milii, assembly GCF_018977255.1. Classification (NCBI taxonomy): domain Eukaryota; kingdom Metazoa; phylum Chordata; class Chondrichthyes; order Chimaeriformes; family Callorhinchidae; genus Callorhinchus; species Callorhinchus milii. The sequence continues at coordinate 27,476 of NW_024704870.1, forward strand.
GATGCCCTGTTCTAAAGTGCTATTTTAAAAAACGGCTGAAGATCGCACGCGAGGATCAGACTGAAATCCCGTCCTCCCTTTCCAGGCTGGAACTCTAAGTTTCCCAGCCCTCTTTGGTCACTCCGCTCCCAGCGATTCCTCCCCCTCCCTCTGTGAAAAAAAAACCCTACCTTGTGTCTGTCCTGTGCCTGTCACTCAACCCCTCCCAATCGTTCTGACGCCTACTCAAGACTGAGAATCAAGCAAATGGCAACAATTACTGTGACCTGAAGTGTTTTCATCCCACAGAGCGAGTCTGTGTGAGATTGTCTTTGCATTGTTTGAATTCCAGATCCGCTGCAGAAACCCAACATTTCCCTCAAGCCAGATTCCCGGGTATTTATGAGCGGAGAAAGCGCTGAGATCACGTGTTCTGGGAATTATCATGGCAGCGATTTCTTTTTATACAGAGACGACGTGTTAATCACATCAATAACCGCTCCTGTGTGTAAAAACACTGCCACATTCACCCCATCGGAGACCAAGGCAGGAAACTACACGTGTATATATATTACATATATAAACGGACGACAATTCACACCACCAGCGAGCGAGCGAGTGGGAATTTCTTTGTCGGCGGGTAAGAGCTCAATAAAATCTCACAAATTTATCTGTTTGCATTTTGACCATTTAGAATATCTTCTGTTGTAACCGCACTTTGCACCAGCGATCATATTTGCATATTATCTCCTGATGTTGGCTGGAGTGTTTGACCCAGGCGGAAACCCATCCCCGCGATGAAAGTTTCCAAATCCTAACTCCCGAGCGATCCCCACACGGCTGAACACTCCGTCCTTTTCCCAGAGGGAGAGACGCGAGTGTTCAACATAATCGTCGTCACATTTAGTGTTTCTTTTTTTCTTCGAGGCAATATTTGTTCAGCCCAGGTTTTCCTGTTACATATCAGCTGTCACTTATTCAACCATACCACACAGCTGGTCATTCAGCACAAACTAGTACACAAACCCTTCCTCTCTAGCGAGGATCACCCGATCGAGTTGACTCCAGAAATTAAGTCAAGTCGAAGAATCCGAGCTCCTAGTGACCAATCTTCTACTCAATCTCTTGCCGATGGGACAGGCTGGACTGTTGTGCCATCAGCAGTACCCTGCAATATTGCAGATCCGGCTGGCTCTAGGATTCGACTGGAGACCACCATCAAGTTTTTGACTCGAGTGCGATCTTTCACAGCTTGGCAGGTCACAGGCGCAGAACCCAAAGAGAATCTGCCCAGCTCCCCTTCCCAGAGATAGGGAGCGAGAGATTTTTCTCTTGAAGACAGACTATGGGAACTTGGATTTTTTCATTGCAACAGACAAACCTTTGGTTTCCATAGCACTTTCATATCAAGATGTGAACAAACCTGAGTTTGCTCTTAAAAATGATGAACTATTCCCCCATATTAGCTCTTCAAAGTCGTCAAATTACTGTTTCTCAATTTCTCTCTCCAGCAAACTGTACCGAGAAGCATACTATCGGACTGGCTTTGGGGACTTTCACCGCGATCGTGATCACTTTGTTTATAGTGGGATTCTGCGTGTATAAGAAAGGTAAGTGGACAGTAATGCCAGTGCATATAGTTTACAATTAATGGGAATAAAGGAAGTGAATTGACAGCAATAGAACTAACCACTGTGTATTGATTTTTTCTGTTGTATCCGTGAGGGCAGATGGGGACCTGAGCACAAAGATACCAAATCAGTGTTCTGTGTTTAACAACTCATTTATTATTGGGAGAGATCAGATAGCATCATGATTCCGGGTTAGAAAGACATGTCACCGAATATATCAGCACAATCGGTAATGGGCAGTTCCATACTTAATTTAGGCTACATGACATTATAGGCTGTACTCGAGGATCATCTTGGTTTGTAAGCCCCTGGAATTCCTTTCCTCACTACCTTCGCCTCGTCCTCTCTCTCCCTATTTTCAAGTCTGAGCTGAACACAGTTGTTTTCTACCGCACCTTTAGTCACCTTCCTCCCCCTCCCCTTGGCTCGGCCCCTGGATCCGTTTCTGTGAATCGCTCAGAGACGACGTCCGGCCTGGAATGCGCTATATAAATCCAAGTTACTGTTTTTGTGCTTTGTTGCTCGAGATAATTGTTAGCTGTACAATGTAGAATCTACTGTAGTTTGAAACTATTGGTTTAATGTTATGTTTTTCCTTCTGTACCAGCGGTAAGACCGTTATACTGAGGTCCTAACTGCGTGAACAGGGGGCGCCACAGATTGCAGCAGCATTCGAAAATATAATAGAGATTCTCTCAGTATCAATATCAATCAGTATCAATAACAACAATACCCAATAATACCCGAAATAAAATTGGTCACTCACTCCATGGATCTTTGTGGGACATGGTGATCAGGCATTGTTTTAAATAGAAGGATCAGTATTTTGTTATTTTATCTTGGGCGAATCCAATGCCGGAGAAGACTATCTGCAACGACTTTGCTCAGTTACATTCTGCACCAAAAAGCTCATCATATTCCATTATAGTCAGCAGATTGTGATTCACAACCAAATGCAATAATATAATAAAATATAATATAGAGTGTATAATAGAATAAACTATAATAATAAATTGCATCGTGCATTAAGCTGAATAGTAGTAATAATATTAGGCACGGTTCAAATCATGGGTCCTGAGGGGTGAGGGTGGGAGCGGGACTTCTGGGATGTATTTGGAGAGGGCAGGGCGGAGTTGCTGAAGGGAATCCACCTATGGCAGTAGTGGTTGGAGTGGACAGCTATTGCTAACCATCCCTGTGAAGGGCTTTGACGCCGGATGTAATGCGGTTATTATCCGTAAAACCACAAAAGTATACAACCAGTGCTAATGACTATTTGACATTTATTACATTTGGTACTTGCAGGTAAACAGAACAGTCTAAGTGGGATAGGTGAGTACATGTCCTATACAATCAATGTTCTCCCCTTCCTGCCTTTGCAGGTGCTTCCACCCCCACTGGAGCTCACTATACTTATCCCATTCCTGCTCTCACCCCACCGTGTCTGTGCGGCTTCTCGCACCCCACTGGAACTCTCCACTGTAATCCTATTCGTGCTCTTATTCTGAACTGATGCTCACTCCCACATTCATCGACAAGACGTGGAGAGCAGACAGACACCGGGGGCAAAGATTCCTCCCAATCAGCACCTGTTACCCTGCAAGACAATTCCTTAACGGGTAGGATGTTCCTAACACGACAAGCAGTAGAAGCTTGACAGACACACTTCCCAGTGGCAAGCTATGTGGTTTTAGCAGATGAGGCCCCAGCAGTTTTCCCAATGTACAATTTGAGGACGCCAAACCCTGATTCTCGGCCAGGCTTTGTTTTTTGCCCGTGGTAATTAGTTTGGCAGAGATACTGCACATTCATTAGAAACGCAGGAATTTCCATGTATAGGATGCATGACTGAAACTCATCGTCTTGCGTGGATACTTGTAACCGTGGTGATATGTTTCAACAAAATCGAATATCTGGCTAAACTCCGCAATCCAGCTTTTGAAAACACCGTCAGACTTTTCTATTTTTAAAACATCCTGGTGCTTTTTTCCAACGGTAGCACCAGAGACAGAAATAGCACAGAAGGCAGCCATTCAAACCCAAGTGTCTGAGCTGTTCATTCAAGTGTAATTCTGTCAGTGCCATTTCCCCGTCCTTCCCGTCAGATGAGAGACAATAGTTGGTGGTTAGCCTGTGACAAGCCCAGTTCTGAGTTCTTTAATTATCATCAGTAAAACAGCAGTGAATTCATCGCTCACTCCTCTCTATGCTTTTGCTCTCAGGACCGTAACCACAGTTGGCGGCCCACAAACCAGCAACATCACATGAGAGGGAATGGCTTCCTAGTTTTGAGCAAAGAGGGAAAGGAGCTGATCACAATTGATCCTGGTCAGCCGTGTCCCCGAGTACTGCACACCCATCCGTGATCATGATCCTCCCACAAACAAGAGGCCATTGACCTCTTCGCCTCTCTGTCTCGCTCTGTCTCTCGCCTTTTCTCTTAGTTTGCGTTTCTGTTTGTCTCCTCTCTGCTTCCCTCTTATTTGGGTAAATCTGTGTGTCTGTCGCTCTCCTGTCTGCATGTCTGTCTGTGTGTCTTTCTCTGTGCTTGTTTGTGTATTTGTCTGGCTGCAAGAGAGTCAGTGTGTCTGCCTTAATATCGCTTCTCCCAAATTGGTACAGTTTAAATCCTTCAGATGAGATGACAGATCGAGGTCCCGTCTGCTTTTTCATTAAAGTTGCCGCGTCGCTTTTCAAAAAAGTTAATTTCTCTCTCCCGGACAACAATCCCTCTCTCGCACACAATCCAGAAGAAAACATTCTTCACACATTGTACTTGTGTTTGTGTGGAAGATGGCCACGGAGGCCTTTCGTGTTTCACTGACAAAACAGACTGTGACCGCTCCACGTCGTCAATCCTTTGAAACGTTTTCAGATATCTTGATATCAAGATCAGGTGTTATTTCAAACGAAATGATTATTAATGTGATACTCCTTCTCTTATAATTACTTTCATGATCATTCATAGCTATTCATTGTAATCAAAGATACCATTAATAATATTGCGGAAAAGTTATGTTATTGAATTGTGCTGGTCTTAAACCCGTTTCAGTTTGTTTCAGATGCAACGGTGAGAATTACTCCAGCGATGATAGTTACGGGATCATTGAGCCTATGCCCAGGCCCTTATTCAAATTAGCGCAACCCAATGTCAGCCCAGTTCAGAGGCTGTGTTAGCCCAAATCAACCGTGTGTCGGCCTGGCTCAGCCCAGCTCAGAGGCTGTATCAATTTCGCTCAGGCTAACATGGCTCAACCCAGTTCAAGCGCGTTGTCTCTCTGGCTCAGCCGGCAGCACTGAGCCACAGAGACAAAGAGCTTGAGCTTAAAAAAGAGCTTGAGCTTGAAAGTCATGCGTTAATCCCCAATGTCGGGACCTTGACAATACTGAGAAAGAGAAGGGAAAATCTCACATTGTCCTGGCCGAATTTAATTGTTCGCGCATTTCATCAAAATAATAATTATCCTGGCCTTCGATTTAGATCATTTTGCATGATAGGGATATCTTAAGAGCCTCACAGGATTTATTGCATAGAGGAGTCACAATTGCATAGAGTTTCTGTGCACAATTTGACTGCTGCTTTAGGCTATGGTTATAAAGTTCCTGCAATTGATAATACATTTTCTCACCGTGAAAAGCATGTGTGCTTGTGCATGTCTGGCGGTCTGTCTGTTCATGTGTTTGTGTCTGTGTGAGTGGGTCGGTGTCTGCCTGTTCAACAGTGCTTGTGTGTGTATGTGATTGTGTGTCTGTGTGTGTATCTGCGTATGTTTAAATTCTTCATTCAAACAATGCCATTCCCCTCAGAGGGAACTATTAAATGCAAGATGTCCCACTGATCTTTAGCAGATGTGTTAATTGTTGGCCTTTGTGTAAGACGCTGATATCTTCTGCGCCAATCTGGCATGAGGAAATATGAATGAGCCAGGTTGTGAGGAAGATATTGCAGTCTACGCCGCAGACAGAATTTAGGGCCGCGGCTAATAGCCATGAGCTGCTTTCTCTTCCTGTTCTGCCAACTCATCATCACCCTTATTCATTTCCATCTTCAGTCTGACTTCAATGGGGCGCTCACATCATCTGTCACCCTGACCCAGATAGAGAATGGTTTCGAGATTGAGATCGAATGAGTGAGGGAGAGAATGAGTAAGAGAAACAGAGACTGAGTTAGTCTGTGTGAGAGAGAAAGATAAAAAGAGCCTGAGTGAGAGGAGAGACTGAGAGTGAGAGGTGGAGTGAGAGATTGAGAGACGGAATGAGACTGAATGAGTGAGACTGAGTGACAGGGAGTAATTGAATGAGACTGATCGAGAGACTGAGTGAGAGAGAGAAAGTGAGGGAGAGAGAGAGAGAAAAAATGACTGCAACCCAGACTGAGTGAGAGAGAAAGTGGGTGAGTGAGAGTGAAAGAGAGAGAGATACAACAACAACAAGATTCCATTTATAGAGCGCCTTTCACGTCGGGAGAACGTCCAAAGGCGCTGTACAGTTGGGTGAGGACCCGAGCAAGGAGGAAATGGTCAGGGTGAGGGGAGAGAAGGGAGGGAGCGAAGACGGGGTAGAGAGTCGAGAGGGGAGCTGAAGGCACGGTCAAAGAGAAAGGTCTTGAGACCGGCCTTGAAGGAGGAATGGGCGTAAGCAAGGCGAAGGCAATGGGGGATGGAGGCGCAGAGCCTCGGGGCTGAGAGGCTGAAGGCCCGGCCAACGATGGTAGGGCGGTTGGGGCGGAGGATGTGGAGCGGACCGGACTCAAAGGATCGGAGGGTACGGGCATGTAAGTAGGGGGATAGCAGATCAGAGACGTAGGTGGGAGCAAGGCCGTGAATGGACTTTTAGGTGAGGATGAGGATCTTGAATTCGATCCTCTGGGGAATGGGGGGTGAGGGGTGAGGTAGTGCCGTAGTCTGGCGACGTTCCGGCGGTGGTGGAAGGCGGTACCAGTTGTGGCCCGGATATGAGGAAGAAAAGACAGCTCAGGTTCGAACAGAACCGAGGTTCCTGACCGGCTTTGAGAGGTGGAGAGTGCGGCCTTGGATGTTGATGTTGTCAGCGCCTGAGCTGCGGAGGCGCTAACGTGAGCCAATCAGGAAGGCCTCAGTTTTACGCACGTTGAGCTGAAGAAAGTTGTCTCTCGTCCAGGACTCGATGTCAGACAGGCAGCTGGTTGTCAGGACATCGGTGGTCGTGGAGTTCAGGGTAGAGGAGGAAAGGTAGAGATGGGTGTCATCCGCATACATGTGGAAGTTATCCCCATGTCTGCGGATGATGTCACCAAGGGGGAGCATATAGAGGGTGAAGAGGAGGGGACAGAGGACAGAGCCCTTAGGGACACCGCATGAGGCAGTGAGGGGGCTGGAGGAAAAGCCGTTTGTGGAAATAAAATGAATACGGTAGGAGAGGTATGACTACTCAAGGACAGGGCATTGAAGGTTGAGGTGGGAGGACAAGCGGTGGAGGAGGATAGAGTGGTCGACAGTATCGAATGCTGCCTATAGGTCGAGGAGGACGAGGAGGCAGAGGGAGCCCTGGTCACAGATGGTCAAGTTGTCATTGGTGACCTTGACCAGGGCGGTTTCTGTAGGATGGGCAGCAAGGAAATCCGACTGAAGGGCTTCGAATAATGCATAGGTGGAAAGGAACGAGCTCATCTGGAAGCTGACAACTCTTTCTCGGTCCTTGGACAGGAAGGGGAGTTTGGAGATGGGCCGTTAGCTTGATAGTTGCGATGCATCAAGGGAGAGCTTTTTCAACGTAGGAATGATGATGGCAGTTTTTAGGGGAATGGGAACAGAGCAAGAGGAGAGGGAGAGGTTGATGATATCTGTGATAAGTGGGGCAAGGAGGTGGAGCTGAGAGCTAAGGAGTGGAGATGGGGTCAAGGGAGTAGGTAGTGGGTTTCACGGACAAGATGAGTTTGGTGACAGAGGGTGTGGGAACGGGTTCGAAAGTGCCCAGGCGAGGATGGGTAGGAGTCAGAGTGTGGGAGGGATGGGGTGGGGGGTGGGTGGAAATTAGTGGGTGAGTGACCGCAGAACGTATTCCCTTGATTTTGGATTCAGGGAAATCCAGCATCTCCTCGCAGTGAAGGATGGAGGAGATGACATTCGCGAGGTGGTGGGGGGGGACGGAGTAGTTGGGATGTTGTAAAAAACAGAAGGCAGAGGTTGTTCTTCGCCTCCAGAATTATCCTGGAGTAGAAGGACGACTTGGCCGAGGCTAGAGTGGAGCGGTATATTTGGAAGAGGTCCAGCCAGATTTGTCGGTGGACCGTTAGGCCAGAATTGAGGCAGGTGCTTTCAACAGCCCGCACCTGGCTCTTCAGTGAGCGGAGGTGGGTCGTGAACCACTGGCAGGAAAGAGAGTAGGAGAGAGTACGAGAGGTGATGTGGGCAAGAGTGTCGAGTGTGGAGGAGAGGGTGTTGTGGAGGAGGGTGAGAGCAGAAGAGCGGTCAGTGAGGGATGAAGGCCAGAGGGAGAAGTGTTCAGAGGACTTCAAAGCAGCGGTTAGGTATTGTAGGGGTAACTTCTTCCAGGGGCTGTAGAAGATGGTATTGGGTCTGGTGGAGGTGAGTAGGGGGATGGAGGTGGTGAAGGAGATGAAGTGGTGATCGGAGACGGCCATGTCGGTAATGGTGACATCCGAGTCACTGAGGCCCCGGTCGATCACCGAAACGAGTGGGTTGCCGTGACTGTGAGTCGCGGAGTTGATTTGGAGGGAGAGATTTAGCGAGAAGAGCAGGGATGAGAAGTCCGAGAAGATGGAGCAGAAAGGGGTCAAGTTCAGGCTGAAGTCGCCAAGGATGATGAGGCCATCAGAGCAGAAGCAGAGAGATGAAAGTAGGGTGGAAATATCGGAGATGAAGATGACGAGGTGAAGAGGATTCAGGGGTCCGTTAAAGGAGGAGGAGTTTGAGTGAGAGGAAGGAGGAGAGGGTGAGGTGCTGAAAAGAGAGAAAAGAGCCAGAGGAGTAGGGGGATAGGGCAATTGGTGTCCTTGAGCTGAGGGCTACACCACCGCCACGGCAGTTGGGGCGAGGGATATGGGTGGAGGTGTATCCGGCCGGTGTGGCCTCCGTGAGGGGGATGGTGTCGCCTGGGGTGAGCCAGGTTTCCGTTAATGCCATGATGTCAACGCTTTCATTAGTGTGAGATCTTTGATGGCCAGGGCCTTTTTACAGAGGGAGCGGACGTTTTGTAGTCCGATGTGGAGGGAGCAGTTCACAGAAGGGTGTGTGTGGAGGGAGTGGTCTCCAGGTTGTGAGGCAGGGGTGGGGGGAATGAAAATGGACGGCGAGAGAGGTGGACAGAGTGGTAGAGATGCAGAAGTGGGAGACTTTGTGGGAAGAGAGGAGGGAGGAGGGAGGGGATGGGGACCTCGGGTCAGAGCGACAGCCATAGTGAGCATGTGCGGACCGGGAGTGAGCGATCAGGTTGGTGGCATTAGCCCATACGCTGGGGCTGGGGCAGTCAACCCGACAGGAACATGGTGGGCCCTGTTGACAGCCCCGGGAGGTGTGGGGGGGGGGGGGGGGGGGGGCGCAGAGGGTTTTTGATTTTCTTTGCGCGCGCACATTCCGGAAACTATACTATGAAATCAGCAGTTCCCCCGCTCCGCCCCCACAGTCCCCCAACCCCGAGCTGAACTCCCTGCCGCCTCGTGCTTAATGCTACCTGAGAAGGTAGGCCCAGGTTCATCCCCGCGCTGTCCTGCCGCCGCTCCCCGTGTGGCTGAACTCCCTGCAGCCTCGTGCTTTATACTAAATGAGAAGGTAGGCCCAGGCTCCTCACCGCGCTCTCCTGCCGCCGCTCCCCGTGTTAACCCATTCTATCCGGCTTCCGCGCTGACCACAGAACGAAAACAGCACTGGTCAAAGTCACTATTGATATTCTGAACATCTGTGATCCGGGCTCCCTCTGCCTCCGTGTCCTTTCCGATCTCTCTGCTGCCTTCGATACTGTCGACCAATCCATCCACGTACACTGCCATTCCGCTTTACTCAATCTACACGGCCTTGCCATTGCCTGGTTAGATTCCTGTCCCTCTCAACGTCTCCACTTTGTTACCTCTAACGTTTCCCCTCCAGCCTCCGCACTGTCACGTCTGGCGTCACCCCCAGGACTCTGTCCTTGTCCCTCTCCTCTTTAGTACCTGCATCCCCATTGGCAATATTACCCGCAGATATGGAGTCAACTTCCACATATATGCGCATGACAACCAACTCTATCTTTCTGTCTCCACCCTCAACTCCAGGACCACTCCTGTCCTGACAGACTCCCTGTCGGACAACCAGTCCTCGATGACGGCAATTTTACTGAAGTTGAATGTGAACAAGACTGAGTCTCATCTGATTGGCCCGCGCCAACGTCTCTGCATCTTAGGCTCTGGCAACATAAATCTCCATGTTTGCATACTACAACTCAACAAGACCCCATCACCCTAATTCCCGGCTCCTGTGTGTATCCTTCAGAGGATCCAGTTCGTAATCCTGCTTCTCATCTGCAAAGCCCTCCAACCCATCACCCACCCTATGTTTGCGACCTCCTAATGCCCTACCAGCCCACCCGCCAGCTCCCTCCGCTCAGCCGGCTCCGGCCTGCTTCACGTCCCACAACACACCTGTCCCACAATTGGCGGAACAGCCTTCAGACACTTTGCCTGCAACCTCTAGATTTCCGTCCCCTAATCATTCTACATCGTACCCTCCTTAGCCGCTTTCAAGTCCCACCTCAAGACCCTCCACTACGACTATGGCATCGGCCACTCCCCTTTCCGTCCCCTCCCTTCTCTCTCACTGGTATCACCTCGGTTCTCAGTTGCTATTAACTATCCAGCGTTCTGGGATGTCCTCCCGATGTGAAAGGAGAAAGGGAAAGCTGAAGAAAATGACTTCAAGGTGTGGCAAAGATCCAAACCCCAGCTCTGACGCAAACTCTGGACAGCCATTTGATATAAGTGTAAATGGATCCATCCTTTGTAGGATCCGTTGAACCAAAAGAAAAAGTGGAAATGACCAAATCAATTTAATTGCATGTATCCATGGCTGTTTGTGGACATTGCTGTGTGCAAGTGATTGCGTTTGTTAGCCCACAAATCCACAGCTACTGCACATTGCAGCGTATCATGTGAAGCTTTGGGGGGAATCCTCCCGATGTGAAAGTTGCTTCATCAATTGCAAGCATTGTTATCAATATTATTATTGTTGTTATTATGTCTTGTTTCTGTTTTATGTTTTTGATTGCAGTTTTTGTGAGTAAAATTTACTTTAAAGAAGGAATAATGTCTTTACTTTCTGTGACTAAACTTGACATGTTTCGGAAACTGACTCCTAAATGTTTTAAGTCAGTTTTGGTTTCATTATGTGAAACAAGTACAACATTATTTTTGATTCGGGTCATGATCAGTTCATCATCCCACGTGATTACATGCCTCAAAAGAAAATCAGGATACTTTCGCGCATTGCAGACGCTTGTAAGAGATACAGATTTTCAATTACGGTCGCGATAAACATAATACGAAATCATTAGTTTTGTTTTTTTATTTCATGACCGATTGCATTAATTTAAATGTCATACTTCACAGATTAACGATCACTAATTCGATTGTTCAAAAGATTGTCACTAATTGCAGCTTGTGAGACCTGCACATCACACTGGGAATTCTTCTAGCAGTTTAAATAAAGCACTTTTTTCAGCCGTCGGAATGAATCTCTTTTCATTGGAACCCGGTCAGCCTGCACCAGCAATTCTGTCTGATTTTCACAGAAAATGCATCGACAGGAATTTGTTCTTCCAACAACTTACATTTACTATCCCATTCTCGCAGCCATTCAGGTCCCCAGTAAGTGTTTACAGTCGCGGAGCACTGAGCTAATCGTATAGCGATTCTGATTATGTAACACATGCATACATTGATGAGTGGCCTTTTCCTGGACCTGACAGCCTGGCTCAGTTGGTTGTGCTGGGGTTGCCTCGAGTTGTAGAAAACTGTAATCATTCCGAGAAGACGTTAACTCGAGTGCAGAATTTCAGTAGACTACTCTGCTGGAGGTGAGCTCCTTTCCATGAGCAGTAAACTGACACTCCCCATCCCCACTGTTTATGATAATATGGATATTGCAGATAGATTGCATGGCCCATCCTCTGCGTTTGCTAAATATTTTACGCAAAATGTTAGAGCAGAAGGACCGAGATCAGCTTTGTTTGACGAACTTGTTACCATTGCATTGCAAATCAGATGAGATGGGAGAGGTTTGGCCTTTTTTCAAGGCGAAAGATCTTTCAAGACTGGAGCTAATAGATGTGTTTCTAATTATAAAATGATTGATGAAGAAAGCGTAAATGGTCCTTTGTTTGATGGGGAGTGCATAAACACGATACAGTGACTTCAAAGGGAATAGGTGAGAATGGAGTAGAGTGAGCGATGAGTCGGGGAAGGGGATTAACGTTATGTAAAATGACTGCCACAGAATGGTTGGACCGAGTGGGCTATGTCTGTGCTGTGCAGGTTTTGTAAGACTTTGAAAGAGCTTGGGAAAGAGCAGAGTCTTTTCAGCCCAGTCCAGCCTGGTCTGGTTGAGGAGTAAATTATAGTAAGATTTTCATGTATCGACCCAAGATCTAATTCCATTTATTTTGCACAGTGACTTCTTAAGTAGCAATACACTTGAATTCAAAACATTGCAATTTTACTTTGTTCAAACTGTATTCTCTCTTTCTCTTCCAGTAAACCTTGTGGCAATCGTGATTCTGTACAGAGGAAAGTGCGGTCTCTCCAAATGCATCACTCGCTACCTGGTGGCCATGGCAGCCGCGGACCTGATGGTGACTATATTTGATGTGACATGTTACCGCACTGGGTACCTTTACTTTGCCACCACGGTGCTGAATATCACCCCAGTTTGCCGCGTCAATATAGTCCTTATCAGGGCCTCCACAGATTGCTCTGTGTGGTTCACAGTCGCTTTCACCTTCGACCGCTTCATGTGCATTTGTCGCCAAAAGTTGAAATTAATATTTGCTACTGAACAAACCGCGGTCAAGGTGCTCGGTACATTCTTTACAATAAATTGCTTGAAGAACATTGGGGATTATTTTGCATTCGGTCCTCGCTACGTTATTGGCAACGTCTCATGGGGCTGTGTCCACACTGAAAGCTTTACCTTGTTGCTTGGATGGAAAATCTATGCCTACATTACATACATTTGGAATCCTTTACTCCCGTTCCTATTGATTCTGCTATTGAATGCGCTGACTGTGAGACACATTCTGGTGAGCAGCAAAGTCCGTATAAGACTCCATGCTGGCAATATTGGCGGCAAACGGAAAGATCCCGAGATGGAGAGCCGCAAGAAGTCCATTATTTTACTCTTCGCTGTTTCAGGCAGTTTTATTCTCCTCTGGATGACTTATGTGGTCAATGGTATATATGGCCGAATCACGAAAAACTACTATTACTCAGGTTTCGACGATCCGTTGTTCATCAGACAAGAAGTGGGGATTATGCTCCAGCTTTTCAGCTGCGGGACGAACACATGCATTTATGCGGTGAGCCAGAGGAAGTTCAGAGGGGAGCTGAGAACTTGCGTGCTTTTTCCATTCGTTCAATTTCTTAAACTGATAGCCCTGGTAAAGCGTTGAAATAAATGTATGGTGGTTTTCCAATGTCTGACATCGAACCTTGGAACAAGATTATTTTCGCAAATATCTTCGCTGCGCTGTGCGGAATAATGATAATAATAATCCTTGCATTTCATATCGCGACTCATCACGTTCTCGAGAATACTCAAATCGCTTCGTGGATTGATTATATAGTTTGTGGGAGGTTTACGGCAGCCAACTGTAAACACGCGAGTCCCACAAAAAGTTGTGAATTGAGTGACCAACAATTATATTTTCTTTTTCTTATTGAAGGAATAATAAGCCCATAAATGTGGTCAACCAGTCTATCAAAGCACTGTCCTAATAACTGGTAGGTAAATAGCACTGTTGGGAGGGAGAGAATTCGCCTCGGGTATAAATCTAATCAAGTGTTAATCGGATAATTTATCAATCAATCAATTAATTAGTTAATCAATTCTTACTAATCAAGTAAGAATCGAACAAAAGTAATATTGTTTATGAGGCTAGTGCTTCAAGAAGCATGACAATCCAACACCTGCAAATCTCAGTTCAAGAATGCCCAATTCGGCCACAAAATGTTGGCCAAATTACGAGACAATTGAAATAAAAAATACCGCTGCTCTGTAAATAGTTATTGTTTCCTGTCTTTTATTTGAGGGTCAGACAGTGGTGGAATCGTGGTTTTGATACATGCATAAATCTATTGCCATGCATCAGTGTCTCCAACACAGACTTAGAAATTTGTGACTGCGAATTGCCACACAGCGGTTGTCAGAAATATACTGTTTATATTCGTCTATATATTTTTCGGCGAAACGCCGAACTTAACACAGAATTGTCACACAAACAATCGTCGAGTGAAAGACCAAGTCATATACATAATACATATATATGTATACATCTACCAAATAAGTAATAGTTTCTGGAGGATTAAAGCAACTGCTTCAGCACCAGTATGCCAGAGATATCCTGTATGCTTCACCTAAAAAGTGCAAGAAAATTAATTAAATTGCCAAAAAAAAGCCAGCAATGGAGCACAAATTCGAAAACGCGGCGCTAACATCTTTTCGAAAGGGTCGATAATTTGTAAAAGTCTGTACGAATGGGATAGACCCATCTAGTGACAGCAATTTCAACAGAATGGCCTAGCCATATATATATCTAAGTAAATCAGAGGTAATAATTAAACCATCAACATTTTGTGGCAGTAGATTCTCAATTCCATTTCAAATCTATGGGATCAATCCTGAGAAATTTGCTTTGAATGTTCAAGAGCTCTAAGTTCTACAAACAATTATCAAATGATTTGCTTTTTTGTGCAATACGCAGTGCGGTAAAATACGTGTTCAAGGAAAGATCTGTACCTTTTAACCACAGTTTAGTTCATGCTTTAAAGTAACCACTAAGCGGTGCTGCAGGATCATTTCGGAAAGTTGAACATTGTCATTGCTGTTAACCAATGATAGCAATTTGGACGCATGAGCTTTTTGAGCAGCGGGAAGCTTGACTTGCTTTTGGCTCTTGTGTTTTTTTCAGGGGAACAGTAACAAAAATACTTTGCTTTATCTTATCGCTGATCCAATGACTTATTGATAAGCAAACTCTGCAACCATAAACTAAAAAATATTACTAGCGCTTCTATATTTCAAATTCATGCATTGCTTAATAGAACGATCAAAGAACCTCAAAGATCAACCCATCCATCTGTTCATTCATCTGTGAATTCACTCAGCCGTTTTTTCATCGATCCACAACAGCATACATACAACTCAACCTATCCATACTTCCATCCATTCTTCAACCTAATCTATCTATCCTTCCGTCCAAACGTTCAGCTTGCTCTTGAAATGAACTACAAGCGGAATATTAAAAGAAGACAAACGATGAACAACAGAGCTGCTGTTTGTAAACGGATCCAAGGATCCATTTATGAGACCAGATAGTCGGAATCTGTGAGACCATCTTGTTTTAAAATTTGCATTGCCATGTGGAAAATTAAGTTTGTAAAGTAGAGAGCTCTGTCTGATTTTTTTTCACAAAAATAAAAACTAAGAATATGACGTTTAAAAAAAAAAAATTATTTGAATGATTGTGAGCTGATGCTCCAATTGATGTTTCAGCTTATTTCAATGGGATTTGTCTCTTCAAATGTAATCGCATCCAATGAGAGAGAGATTCGCACGGTCACTGTGGCTGGAGAAGTTCTCCAACTAAGGCGATTTTCATCTGCAGATGAAAGGAAACGGCTCACTGCCCAGATAGCACAGGTTTCTGCAGACAGCAAATCTGGCAGATATTGTGTGTATCTCATTGCAACTATACGTTTGTTCATTATTTAGAAAAAGTTTTCATTCTCAGATAATAAACATTAATTATCCATGCATATTATGTGGCGCTTTCACGTCTTCTGGACGTCTCAAAGTGCTACACAAAATATTCTATGAAGTAAATTCGCTATATATTTGTGGATAAAACGCGCAGCCAATTGCGCACAGCAGTGCCGAGACACATTGCTGGACGGAAGTTAACAATTTATAAAATATTTGTTCAGGAGTTATAATTAGGTGAGTGGAATAAGGAAACTTAACTCGTGCATCGCCCTGTCTGGAAGCGAACCCAGGTATCTCGCTTGCAAGTCGAGTGCTGTTAATATTGACCGCCGTCATTTCCCACAAAATACACAGACAATTCAGTTTACAATGCTTTGTGCGTAGCCCTATGAGACGCCTTGAAGAAGTGATCAGGCACTCTATCAAATGAAACGATTACTAATATTATTCTATAGGTAATATATTGTTCATTATGGGGATTTTCGGCCAGAATATCTTGAGATATTCCTTTTTATAAGCAGCGTTATGGGAGCTTTAACCTCTAAGGAAACAGACAGACCAAATCTCCTACGGTACAGTTCACGATATGTACTATACTGCAATGCACTGAGTTCAGAATCTCAATGTGGGGATTGAACATGTTTGAAAATGAAATCAGCCAACTCTGCAAGGAAATAACGGCAATTCCTCTAAACCGATATTAGACTGTTTTATTATTATTCGTTCGTTATTCCCCAATATCCCGATGGGTCAGACCAAAGGCCGGTACAATCAACAGATATTATAAGAGAATAACACCGCTATAGATATCTCGAGTTCAAGAGTTCAACACTGTGTCTTTCCTGTACACAAACTTGATTCTTCATGCTTTCAGTCTTCTTGCTTACAGCTTTCAATCTTCCATCTGATATCCTCAGTCTTAGTGTTTCCAGCTCTCAGTCTTCCATCTCCTTATCCTTGACTCCGCAGCCCCGGATGGCCCCGTCTCCCGTATCCTTGTCTCCACGTCCCAGGATGGCTCCATCTCCCGTATCCTTGTCTCCGCGACCAGGGTCGGCTCCATCTCCCTTGTCTTTGTTTCCGTGACCCGGGACGGCCCCGTACACAAAGTTATCGAAACTCTTATACCAATGTTCATCCAATCATGGTGCGGACATTAGATCACCTGGTCGAAATCATGCCGGGTTCACGTGAACACCTCATGGGGTGTACGTGCCTCACACACACAACCACACTGTCCTTGAGACAGTCCGTTATCTCGTGTCCGTGCAGGGAGTTTCAGTCCCGCTGCCCACAACACACTTAACTTAAAAGTTCACCCGTTCGCAACATCTATTGTGATTCTAACATTATACAAAAAGTGTAAAATTCGAACTCAGTTGACGTTCATTGAGACCAAAGGCCTAAAGTGCCGTTGGTAAATCGGAAAAAATACTGAGAGAGACGGACATCGCAAAGCATTGCACATGGTGTAATGTTTAGTGTATTGACTGTATCTTTCAGCAAATTCGCAGCAACTTAGTTTTCCAGTGTATTTGTGACGACCTTTGAGACGTCTTGAAGTCGTGATAATGCGTTACATTAAATCTAAGGATTACTATTATTTATTTTACTATTTTACATTGCATGAACCACTCTATCACATTTTCCTTCTGGTTGGGAATTAGTCGCGTGTTTCCTCTGAGAGACACAGCAGCAAAGTCACAATTTTTGAAATAGGTCAACTGACAGGAATAACATCTGTTCTGAGATTAGACTCTTTCACTCCTCGTTGGAGGTTTATGCACAGTGGTGCAGTCTGACAATAACAGTGTGCGTGTGATGGCACAGTAATATGTGACCATGTCTGATAGAGCCACGGGGAACACAAATACAGTGGATCTCTTCCTGCTCGTGTCCAGATTTGGCCTTAAAGATTGCGTTGCAAATTCAGCAGTGAATGTCGCCCCTTCACAATCGTGTCTCCTTGTGTACAGAGGAGGTTCGCATAGATGCTGACGGCACCAGAATATTAAAACATTGGTGAAATCAGCAGAGTAGCTAAGCTCAGGGTCACAGTCTCTCCTTGAATAACAGATACTTCCATCCATCTGTCATGGTTCAACACTGACTCCATTCCTCGCCCCGGTAACCAGAGAGAACATGTTATTCGCTGTCACACAAAGCCTAATTGTTTTAAGGGTGAGAGAGAAAGACGTAAACATCAGGCCCAATAATAGTGAATTTCACATCCCGAAGGGGAACAGCGCAAATACGCTGCCGTGTTATCTTTCAAAGCACGTAGCAATTCAACCTCACTGTAAAATCATTTGAAGTGCTTTATGTTATACTGCATACCGAAAAGCGATAATATGTAAAAGCTGTTGTTCCTTCATTTCCAGGATTAATTTTCCATACTTGGTTGTCAAAAAAGATGAGCCTAGGGTGCTGAAGTAAGTCAAGTAAGAACCAAGTCTGCCTCAAACCCCGTACGTTTCTTTATTTCAGTTATCCCGTCAATGCCATTTCAAATCATTGATCATCTTGAATTCTTCAACCGTAAATAACATTAAAATAAACGTTGTCTTTGATGGAGCGATTGCATATTTTCTAATGGAGCATGAGTCTCCAATAAACAGTCGTGGATTGAGTTTCCATAATGTTATTATTTGCCTATGCTTTGCAGCTTTATTACCCTGGAAAATTAAGCACTAATCGAATAACAACCAGTTTCCTACTCGGCTATAGGCCAAAAGAGTCGTGTGTTTTGCACAAGTAAACTTGAAAACATTTCTCCCTTCCTCAGATCCGAACCCAAGTCCAATCGCTTGCGAGGCGAGAAATCTAACCACTGAAGTATAGGACTCCATTGACATTATAATATAATTTCACAAAAATGCTGTGTGTGAAGTGATTATCGTACATAAAGCACTGATTTGTAGATCATAATATTAATTTATCGACCATAAGCGTACAGAATTGCGAAGGTTCTCTCTCACTCTATCCAATGAACAACTGGCTGTGGCGTTTTGACTATAAAATATACACTCAATTAAGCTTGAAATGTATTCTGTAAAGCACATTGAGCGGTCTCAATGAAGTGACAAGGCACGAAATCAAACGCAAGGAGTATTATACTTGTTATTATATTTTAGCCTCTCAGCCCAGAGGCTCTGGAACTCCATCCCCCAGTGCCTTCGCCGCTTCCTCCATTTCCTCCTTCAAGGACGGTCTCAAGACCTTTATCTTTGACCTTCAGCCTTCAGCTCCCCTCTCGACTCTCTACCCCCTCCTCGCTCCCTCCTTTCCCTACCCTCACTCCGACCATTTCCCCTCCTCGCTCCCTCCCTTCCCTCCCCTCACACTGATCATTTCCCTCTCCTCGTTGATTTAATTCCCTCCCCGCACCCTGACCATTTGCCCTCTCCTCGCTCCCTCCCCTCCTCACACTATGACCACTCCACTCTCCTCGCTCCCTCCCCTCCCCTCACCCTGATCATTTCCACCCTCCTCGCTCCCTCCCCTCCCCTCACCCTGACAATTTGCCCCCTCCTCGCTCCCTCCATTCCGTCCCCTCACCGTGACCATTTGCACCCGTGCTCGGGTCCCGACCCAACTGTCCAGCGCCTTGGGACGTCCTCCCGACGTGAAAGGTGCTCTATAAATGAAATCTTGTTGTTCTTGTTGTTGTTCTTTTGTTAATGTTTTCATCAACTTCCAAAAACATTCATCTGCATCTGGGATCTGTTGATGAATAACATTTCAAATCTACAGTAAGAAAACTATCACATATTTAATTGTCTTGATGTGAACTTAATCATGTTCAGCCTACGGTGGCAGTTGGGAGAGGATTAGTTTAACTGTCTGTCTGTCTGTCACCAACTGTACCGTATATTTTCTCAGCTTTGGTTGTGATGAGGGTTCTTGTACGAGGCTTCCTATGATGTGTATCACTGTGGTGCAGACCGAGTGCACAGTGATACATAGCGAAGTCTATCAGTCGCAGGTCGGCGATGGTTAAATCGCTGATTTTCTTGGCAGTGTCAAGAGAAGCAGAAATGTGATCTCCAGTGGGC
The DNA here is from genome assembly GCF_018977255.1 of Callorhinchus milii. Taxonomy (NCBI): domain Eukaryota; kingdom Metazoa; phylum Chordata; class Chondrichthyes; order Chimaeriformes; family Callorhinchidae; genus Callorhinchus; species Callorhinchus milii. The sequence continues at coordinate 47,090 of NW_024704870.1, forward strand.
TTTCCTTCCTCTACTGAGGGGTTTATGTGTGAGCAGATATTTCAATGCCTCGCCGGGGGATTGAAGGTAACAGGAGACGCAGAAATCCTGTCCACACAATTGTGAATATCAGCAATAATTTGATCCTCTCAGCAGCAAAAGCAGTTTGTTCAGGCGGTGACTGGGAAGCTGTGTACCTCGTTTCTCTCTGGACTAAATTACCGGTTTCCTAGTTTCACCGAATCACAGAAACATAAAATCATTCCAGTTGATTTAGCGCCTTCTCGCATCTTGCAGACGTCTCAAAGCGATGCACAGAATACACTACGAAGTGAAGTGACTTTGAATTTTGTGGGCGAAATCCATCAGTCAATTGCTTACTGCAGTTTGCCTCTCGCAGTTCCAGATTGCGTGTCTTCATTATTATCAACAGTCATATTTGAAGGGACTAATACCCCCGGAAAATCGATCTGTCAGTCGACAAGCATTCGGGTGCCTACTTTCTGCGAGGAAAATAGACGCGTGTGTGAAACATGTGCATCAAATCCGCTTCTCGTTATATTGTGTGAATTATACTGAAACATGTCAGTGGCATTAGGAGGCGCGATTTTAATTGCAAGAATTGTTGTCAGTATTATCATAAATAAATCCCAATAAAATTTCACAACAATCTAACATCTATGGGTGAAAAACTTCCCAAATGTAGAGTCACATATTTTAGTTCACTTGCTAAAAACTCAGTCATGTATAAGCTACGGCGGTAGTTGTGAGAGGGTTTGTTACACTGTCTGTCACTAACTGTACTATATTGTTTCCCAGCTTTCGTTGTGATGAGGGTTATTGTACGAGGTTTCCTATGATGTGTATCACTGTGGTGCAGACTGAGTGCACAGTGATACATAGCGGAGTCTGTCAGCCGCAGGTCGGCGATGGTTAAATCGCTGATTTTCTTGGCAGTGTCAAGAGAAGCAGAAATGTGATCTCCAGTGGGGTTTCCTCCCTCTCCTGAGGGGTTTCTGTGGAGGAGGTATTTCAGTGTCTCCCCAGGGGACTGTCGGTACCAGGAGACGCTGAAGTCCTGTCCGCAGAATCCTGAATATTGGCAATGTACATTTATCGTCTCACCAGCAAAAGCAGTTTGTTCAGGCGGTGACTGGGAAACTGTAAACCTCGATCCTGCAGAAGGCACATTAAAAGTCACATATTATCATGGAATTATGAAATGTTAACCACAGAAGTAGGCAATTCGACCCATTTTGTTTGAGCCAGCTTTCTGAAGAGCTGTCCCACCAATTCAACTCCCACGAGTTTTTCACATTACCTTTTACTTTATTCCCCTTCTGAAATTTATTATCGAATCTGCTTCCAGCTCCCTTTCACAGATTGCAAATAAATCCTCATCATCTACCCTCGTGTTGTTTAATCGTACAAATAGGTTCTCTAATTACCGAACCACTGGCGAGTGGAAACATTTTAATCGGTCAACTGGTTTGTTGAAATGGCTCAGTTGTATATATTTGGGAGTAGTGACTTCGAATAAAGCATTTTACTAATTCATGTGAATAAAATTGATGTGAACTGCAAATTTGCAGATGTATTTCTCACTTACTTTTCGTTACGGTTACTTTGGTTGGTGATCCATCTTCGGTATATTCTTTATCACCACAGTCACACGGCTCTCAATCTACAAGGTGCAAAAACTGTGCAATCAGTTCATGGTGTAATACAGTCACCAATAACATCATTTGATTTCAAATTGGTCATTAATTGCTATCACTCCAACACTGTCCCATCTTCCAATATTTGGTGCTTCCAAATCATGTTTAATTTCGATATTATTTCCACCCAAACACAGACAAAGTGCACGGCAATAAGAACATTTTTTCTATAAATCTCCAGCAAACATCTGCTAGAAGTAATATATTTCGAAAGCAAAATTTCAACACATTGAACAACGCAGAATAGGACACCATCATCAGTGACACGCCCGATGCATTTACAAGTAAATACCTGTACGGTATTTGTGCTGATGTTTTCCAGTGTGCCTTCCCCAGCCAACACATTGTTTCACCGTCAACACAAAAAACAATGGTTTGAAGAAACAATTAAAATGTTTCCTGCCATTTAAAAATGATCAATCAGTGATATATCTGTAAAGTTCTTTAGTATATTGTCCATGGAGGTCTTTGCATGCTGTCTGTCTTGGTAATAAATTGCTACTTACATGAATCCAAGAAAAGCTCTTACGTCAGGTTCATACTCACTTACTTTTCCTAAGTATTCTTAAACAATAGTCGTTTCCTGAAGGAAGTGCTATTACACATCATTGTGCATCACATACCAGCGAGGAATGTGTATTGAAACATTGAGGAGTTCACATTTTCTGTGATTTTCCTGTGAGTTGATGAAGGGGTTTTTTGTATTGTCGGAAGCCCTGATACAGCACTGTGGTATACACGTATCGAGCTGTACATCTGTAGTCAGCGCTGTCTTCCACTTTCAAATCATTAATTTCCAGAGAAGACGACTTCGATCCCGTGTCTGTCTTCACAACAAACCTTCCTTCACGAGGGATGGGATTCCAGTTTGCCCCCTTTCCAAATTGCATAAAAAATTCCATGTTCATGAAACTATCATAGTACCCTTCTTCAAAGACACAGCTGATGGTCAAAGCCTCGCATTCTTCTTTCCTAAGAGAGGATGGGGTCTGCTTTACTGAGGCACTGAAAACATCTGAAAATTATACACAGCATAACATCAGTCAAAAACGTCTGCAATGCTGTCCGCTTCTATAACATTTACATCCCAAGCTTTGGCTTGATATTGATTGATATCAATTAACATAATATAATCACGATGTACAATAAATTATAATATCAATTCATATAAATCATTTAATATATAATATAATTATCAGAATATAATTAAAACCAATTCCCTGTCTAATTCCCGCCACAAACAACGTAGTTATTTCACTTCACAATGTATTCCGAGAAGAACCTTAAAACGTCTCATCGAAGTGATAAAGCAATATATCAATGCAAGGATCATTATTTTAGTTGTTATATCGCACATTGTTAGGATGATATTCACTGGTGCTGTGTAGTGCTGTGTTATGGAAACAAACACTTACATTGTAAGAAGAGGAAGGAGATGGAGATACAGAGGAGAGGCATTCTCTCACCGCTGAGAGATACCGTCAGCCCCGTACACCTCAGAGTGACTGCGAGTAACACAGAGCTGTTCTGTGACTGAGAGCAAAAGGCGGAAGACGAGGCTTTTTTGTTGAATTTTGACCACTCAATTAGGAATGAATGGACAACTGACGAGGACCCGATAAGAGGAAGTCAATAAACTAACACCGGGAATAGGACAAAGTCTGTGTTATGGGGCTCCTCAACGACATAATAAGGTACTGTTTGAAAATCAAGACTTATTATTTATCTGTGGCTTGGCCAATATGTCTGTCTGTCTGTCTGACTGTCTTTCTTTGAAACCTTAGGAACGTTTCCTTTCTCAACACATACATATATACACACACATACACACACACTCACACACACACACAACTGTCTATCTGGCTGTAAGTGGGAACCCGCTTGGTTGTTAAATGTTGATTCGCTTGGCATGGGCAAAAATCCCAGCATCATAATAATAATTTGGTTGCTTAATCCATGACTGCGTGTGGGACGCCGCGTTTTCTAGGCGAAATGCACCAAATGTTTGGCGCGTTTTGCCCACCAAACATACAGTCACTACGCTTTACTATGTATGATGTGAAGCGCTTTGTGATTGTATGGATGACATGATGAGGCGTTGTATAAAATGCAAGGAGTGTTATTATAATTAATTATTTTCTCAAACGTTGCTATCCTTGAACATTGACCTGATTTAAAGGGTGTGAGAAGAAGCTGATTACTGATGTTATCAGTAGTTTGGGATGAGATCTTCTCTTGAACTATGGACTTGGAGGGCAAAGCAGTTTGGCAGTGTGTGTGAGCTATAGGCAGTAGTTTTATCATTGGAGCCAGTTTTCGCTATCTATCATGCTAACGCTTGCACAATATATGGATCGATTTCATGACCCAAACCTTTTCACAAATTATATTGAATAGTTGATTGACTTTACATATTGTTGGTAAATTGAATCGGATAATTGTGCGTAGCAGTGTCCCACAGTGAGTCGTGGATTGAGGGACGGAATTCACATTTTACTTATGTATTTACGGACATTTTAAGTAAAATAATATATTTGGATTATTGACCCCCCGGTAAGCGATCTGCCAATGGACTGACAAGTATGTTCCAACTTACTGTTAGTTAAACGAAGGCGTGTATGGAGACAGGAATCTTACCTGGGAAACCAATCCTGCACGACCCAAGTCCTCTGACTTCCTCTAACCATTAATCTACAGGACACCGCATTACTTACATTGCTAAGTGCTTAAGAGGAGTGCTCCCGATGTGTAATCCGCTGTATAAGAGTCAGTATTATTATATTGCTGATGGCGGCACCTAATGGTGATTCAGAAGAATGTCAGTGTCTGTGTTGTCTCGGGATGAGTTTATTGGTGAAACATGCAAATTGGTTTAGATTTACCCGGGTACCCATTGAGAGCAGACACGAAGCCGTGCACCATCAGCATTCCTCTCTGATAAACACACTCCATCTGAGCAACCACCTCTTCAACCACCGCTTCCCAACGTGTTTCCTTCTTTTTCCCAGGAAGTTCCCCAGCTACCCACCGCCCAAGCTTCCACCCCCTCCTCCCAGCTCACCATGTACAGGTCGCAAGCTGCCCAGCTCTTACCACAAGCTCTCACCCCCTCCAAAACTCCAACCCATCCAACCCACCAATGATATGGAATTCCCTCTTCTTCCTTACAGTCAAACGAACAATATTCAACAACAACTACAAAAACAACTTGGATTTATATAGGGCCCTCCATTCCGGAGGACGTCTCAAATTTTCGAAATGGGTTGGTATTGTTGCATTTTCAGAGCACAGTTAATCAACAGAAGCGTGGACTGCTGCAGCTAACTGCCTATCAACTTGACTCTCAGCAGTTACTGTGACACACAGTTAGGAGGATCTTCAGCAGACAGACTGAATTGTGGTAGATGTGGCTTCCCCTGAAGCTCGCTGCACACAAAGATTGAGTCTGAACACGCACAGGGTTGATCAGATAGCCAGACCAAGCTCAGAATGCCAGTTTAGTTATTGTACGAGGCTGTGGTTGGTTCCCATCACTGTGAGGATATAGGGAGAGACAGCAAAGTGATACACAGCGCTGTCAGACACCAGCAGCTCAGAGATGGATAATCTGGTGACAGATTGGGAAGCGTCAAGCTGAGAAGTGAAACGATTTCCAATTCCATCTCCTTTCCTTTCCTCTTCGTAACGTGAATATTTTCGCACTATAAATTGTGGCTGTTTGTCTGGGTAATGTCGGTACCAGAACAGATAGTAATCGCTTTCAGTCGTGGAATAGGTACATTCAAAAGTCACGGTTCTCCCACTTTCTTAAACATCACGGCACCTTTCTGACTGACAGGGTCCCCACGGCAGAGTTCTGTAATAAACATGGAAGATAACGACGTTATATTATTAAAAATTGCCTGAATTAATTTCTCAGCGCCTTTTGACGTTATCTGATGAGAAAGAGTCCATGTAGACTTCAATTGTAATGAAGTAACAGTAATAATCGCTGTGTTTAACATATCGGATTATCGCATTGTTGGGAATTCTGAAAGCGCTGCACACAATATTACTGTAAAGTGAATTGCTGAGTATTTTTATTGGCGAAAGGCAGCAGCCATTGCGCACAGGAGTGTCCCACAATTAGACGTGGACTGGGTTGTCATATTTTATTTTTAATTCTGTGAGGCCTTTATTATCCGCGGTAAAGCGATCCGCCAATCCAGTAAAAAGGTTTGAGAAATTATCACCAATTGGAAGTTATTATTAGCACATTGTGTTCAAAGGGTACTGAAGGAATCAGTGTCGTTCTTGTTAATAGATGACCACAGACTTGTGACTGGAGTATCAAATTTGACAAAGGTTTAGTCGTGTCCTGTCCGGGAATCGAACCCACGTCCTCTCACTTGAGAGTCGAGTGCTGTAACTACTGAGCTACAGACTTCCCTCCAACAAATGTTGTTGTAATGGAGCTCACCATCAGCAGCAATACGGAATCAGCTCAACAGGGCCTCACCTGACATGAAGGTTCCCAGCACCAGACAGACAGCAAACAGCCTCATTGCTGCTCTTCAGTCTGTGTGGTGGTGTCTGTGGCATCAGTTTGCTGATAACCCGCAGTGATTGTCGGCATTGGCGGAGCCACAGTCTCACGTCACCTCATTGGCATCTCAGCCGCGTTTCAATACAGTATCCAATTGCTTTCAGAAAGCGGTTTTCACCAGTCACAGGGGAAGGGAATCCTCCCTTCAGCTCCTGGTAACAACGAAGGCCATAGCCCTAACTAGTAGACTGATCATCAAAATAAAATAACAATAATCGTTCAATTTGATGTAGGATATTATCACATTTTCCAGAAGACCGAAAGCGTTTCACATAATCTATTACATAGTGTAGTGACTTTGTATTTTGTGAGCGTATCAAGGCATACGATTGCGCACAGCAGTGTACAATAGATAGACGTGGATTGAGTGACCAAATTGTTTACCCCTTATTAATCTTTTAAGGGAAATATTAACGGCGGAATAGGAATCCGCCAGTCAGGTTCATATCTACTGCTCGCTAAACGGCGGTTTGTGCAGTAAGGAAACTTGCCCAACATTTCGCCCTATCGGGAATCGAACACCTGTCCCTCGCATGCGAGGTATGTGCTCTAACCACGGTTATTGCATAAACAGTTGAGTTCATGGGATCATTGAGTTGGTTGTTTGACAGTCAGATGAGCCGTCAATGTAATGTTCTCTTTGTGTCTCTGTCTGGTTTCCTTTCCTACAGGCAATCGCTGCTGCGGCCTAGAGAGACAGAAGCACAAACCCACTAAACGCTGATAGTTTTTGTACGAGTCTCTGTCTTGTTCCCATCACTGTGTGGTTGGAGAGCACAGTAATACACAGCGCTGTCAGACAGCTCCAACAGGGAGATGGTTAAACTGCTGAATTTTGTCGAGGTTTGGAGCTCAATAGAGAACCGCTTTTTAGCAAAGTCTGCTTTATCTGTATAACCACCCGAATACTTTTGAAGCACATACTGTAGTTGTGTTTCTTGTTGTTCCCGATACCAGTTTAAATAGTAGCTGCTCAGAGACGTATCATAATGACATTCCATGGTCACACTTCCTCCTTCTTTCCCAATCACTGAAGCCACCTTCTGTGTCACAGCGTCTCCCTGGGTCAGGCCTGGAAGACAAGACCGTGGAGTCCTGTAGCTCAGTGGTTAGAGCGGTCGCCTCGTAAGAGATACGACCCGGGTTCGATTCTCGGAGAGGACAGGGCACAATCCTAAGCAACAACAACAACAACAAGATTCCATTTATAGAGCCCCTTTCACGTCATTTCCTTAACGCACTCTCCTCTGGTTAACCAACGCTAAGTAGAAATCTGTTGGTTAAACAATTAGCTGATCCCTATCCGGGAAGAATATTCCGTTGAAAAAGAAAATAAAAGACATTTTTGAAATGTAGTCAGTGAATCGTTGATTATTTGGGGGACACTACTGTGCGCAATTGGCTACCGAGTCTCCCTCGCGAAACAGAAAGTCTCTGCAGTTGACAGTATATTACTTGAAGCGCCTTGAGACTGCTCGAAAACATATTGAAGCGCCATATAAAACGCGATTACAATGATTATTATGTTTAATAATATGAGCAGAAAAGGAAACCGATTCAGTTAAATGATTTTAAAAAATAACTGAAAGATGTATAATTCTTATAATAAATTACCTATTAAAATGGCAGCGAGAACCAGACACAAACTGGTTCCCTCCAACCCCATCACTTACTCCACAACTGAGCTCTTGAGTGGATAAGTTATTGGTGTTGATCGTAGGAGTATGGCTTTGAGTCTGGTTGGCACTTGATCGCTATGACCTCAGTTCCTAATCAAGTGACGCGAGCATCGTCTGCTCAACGTTGGAGGGAAGTTAAAGTGTCACAGTTTATCTTCTGGGGGGAAGTAAGAGTGAATTTCCTTCGAGCCCATTCAATTTAGTGACAGGCTTGACACAGAAAGGAAGACCAGATTTGTTGGTTTCCATGATATCACAGAGGTAGGATTGTAAATAACCAAATAGGGATTTAAAGGTGAGTGTGAGGATCTTGAATTCGGTCTGAGGCGGTTGAATTCGCTGGCGAATGGGAGCGAGTAGATTTGGATAGGTTCAGATCAAAAACTAACGTAATCGTGTGTGAAAGTAACAGAACATACAGATTTTTGGATAGTATGCAATTTGTGAAGGGAAGGGGCAGGTTATTGAGTAAGCAGACACTTTGTGTAATCTTGCCTGGACATGATCAACGCAAGAATTTAGATGTAAAATCAAGGAAACCAGCAGCCGAGCCTGAAAGAATAAATGTTCGCCTTCCATCATCTGAGGTGAATTACTTTTAGTTGTACGTTCTCTTATCTGTCAGAATGTTTTTGGTTCAGGATTCAAGTTGACAATTTGAGATCAAATTCTAGATTGAAATTCAAATTCATGAAACAATAATTCTTCATAAACTGTCATTCATGACAGCCGTTGCTCCCGTATCATAATGGAAACTAAAAGAGTAATTCGCAATCATTTTGCCAAAAGTCCCATGCGATCATTATCTTCCACGTGAACAGACAAGTCAGTACCTCAGTCGAATAACAATAACAAACCTTTCATTTGATAAAGCACATTATCTCGTGTTAAAGACGTCTTAAAGAGCTACATTGAAAATATTGTAAAGTGAATTCATGGTACGTTTTGCGTCATCCAAGAATTGAATTTTTTTTATCTTTTATTTGAAGGATTTATTACCGACCCGGAAAAGTGATACAAAACGTTGGAAGGCCGCCGGATATAATTCTCTCTTCCAAATGATGCTCGACTTCAAAATACTCCGCTTCAAATCCCCTTCTGGATTAAAGATGACAATTTGCAAATGCTTAAATTTAGCTGGCAGCCTTCTATGATTTCTTGATCAGTTGGACATTAATAGGAAAGTGTCGCCCTCTGAAGGCTAATGTGCCACAATTCATCACTGCTTCATATTTCATGGCAAACTTGAAGTAAAGCAGTGATTGTAATAATAATGTGTTGAGGTTCCCAGTGGCTTATATTACTGAGGCTCAGAGTACAGTAACACTCCCCGCTGTCAGACACTGTGAGACCACAGATACTGAAGCCCCCCCTCCCACACACCAAATCCTCGCCTCACAATTATGTTGATCTGTTCTGAGCCCCAAAGGGCATTTTTTCATTATAATAGTTTACATTGCAACACAGAATTGAGCCAATCTTGCCAACGGCAATTGTACATTGTTGTACTTGCGGACTATTTAACCAGTAATAAATAGGAATCCGTTGTTATTCGATTGACGAACCACATTCCGGGTTAATAATCTCTCCGAAAGGTGTTGGTCACTGCTCTCCACCAATCGACTAACAGATGAGTTCGTACTTACTGCTTTTTAAACAGAGGTGTGTGGAATAAGGAAACTTGCCCATCGTTTCCCCGTGAGTCGAAACAGGTCTCTCACTGTCGAGGTGAGTGTTCTAACCACTGAGCTACCGGACTTCGCAGAAATAAACTTTGAATCAATATTGGTCATTGATTGGAACATTGGCACATTGAAATACCGAACATTTGTTTGTCAATCTGAAACTTTAGGAAACCCATCGCCAAGCTATAGAGACTCCAAATATCGCTACCTCCCATCTCCTCATGGAAATCACTGAAATAGTCTTTTTGAATGGAATGAGCATTCTCCTCCCTTATGGAACTGTGCAGTTTAGCTAAATCCGTCAATGATTAGCCACAAGTTGGCGAGAACCAAGGCTTGAGGACACCACATTACGCTTTGGGGTAACTGTTGCTGTATAACCAGCTAATGCCACATAGTTTCCCGTTCACACCGCCAATTCGCAGCAACTTCTTTTCGCAGTATATTTTGTGAAGCCGTTTGAGACATCTCGAAGTCGCGATAAGGCGCTACATGAAATGTAAGATTCACTGTTAATTCGTTCACTCTTTCCCTACACGAACTGTTCCATCACATTTTGCTTGTGGTTGGCAATCAGCCGCGTGTTTCCTCTGAGAGACACAGGAGCAAAGTAAAAAATGTGAATTAGGTCAACTGTCAGCATTAACATCTGTGCTGAGATGAGACCCTTTCTCTCCTCTTTGGAGGTTTATGCACAGTGATGTAGTCTGACAGTAACACTGTGTGTGTGATGGCACAGTAATGTTTGACCATGTCAGGTAGAGCCACGGGGAACACAAATAGAGTGGATCTCTTCCTGCCCATGTACAGATTTGGCTTTAAACTTTGCGTTGCAAATTCAGCAATGAATATATCCCCCTCAGAATCATGTCTCCTTGTGTACAGAGGAGGTTCGCTTGGATACTGACGGTACCAGAATATTAAAACATTGGTGGAATCAGCAGAGAAGGTGCAGCTCAGGGTTACAGTCTGTACTTCAGTAACAGACATTTCAACCTCTGATGGATCAACACCGACTCCATCTCCTGTCCCTATAGCCAGAGCAAACATGTTTATCAGTGTCATACAAAGCCCGGAGGTAAATCCACTAATTGTTTCAAGGGTTAGGGAGAAAGATTTAACATCATGCACAATAAACGTGAATGTAACATCGCAAAGGAATTAACAGCGCAAATGTGCTGCCCTGTTAACCACAAAGCACATAGCAACTCAAATTTGCAATCAAAATATGTGAAGAGCTTTAAGTTATACTCTATACCGACAAACATATAAGGACTGTTGTTCCTTCATCTCCAGGATTTATTTTCTATGCTGGGTTGTCAAAACATCAGCCTTGTGCTCCAACTTAGGTCAAGTAATACCCATTGATTATCTTGACTTCATCTGCTGCAAGTAACATAATAGCAATGATTGCATTTGATGGAGTGATTGTACATTTTCATCTGGAGCGCACACCTGTGTCCTGCAAAAACAGTCGTGGATCAAGAAACAAAACTATTATTTGCCAATTAGTTTTGTAGTTGTCATTACCCCAGATAATAATTTGACAGTCGACCAGCAAACGCGTTCTCACGTACTGCAAGAAAAACAGAGGCGCGAGTATGGAGTAAAGAAACTTGACCTACTTTTCGCACTGCCTGGGATTCGAACCCATGTCCTCTCACTAACGATTAAGGTACACGTCTCCACTGACATTAAAATATCACTTTAAAACAAATCAGTGTGAAAATATATGTAACAGCATTTCAAGTGCCCGCTGTAACAAACAAAAAATTGGATTAGGCATTTTTACTGCAAAATATACAGTCAATTCAATTTAAAGAATAATCTGAGAAGCGCATTGAGAAGTCTCAATGAAGTGCTGCGACTAAAAGTCAAATGGAAAGATTATTTTAATTGTTATTTTCTTTTTATTACTATTATTATTAACATGTAAAACTTCCAAAAACATTTATCACAATCTTCTCTCTGTTGGTGAAGAACATCTCAACTATACAGTAAGAAAACTATCACATATTTTAGCTGACTTGACAAACCTCAACAAGATGTGAGCTATGGTGGCATTTGGCAGAAGGTTTGTTACATTCTCTGTCGCTAACTGTACTGTTTCCCAGCTTTGGTTGTGATGAGGGTTATTGTACGAGGCTTCCTATGATGTGTATCACTGTGGTGCAGACTGAGTGCACAGTGATACATAGCGGAGTCTGTCAGCCGCAGGTCGGCGATGGTTAAAACGCTGATTTTCTTGGCAGTGTCAAGAGAAGCAGAAATATGATCTCCAGTGGGGTTTCCTCCCTCTCCTGAGGGTTTTCTGTGGAGCAGGTATTTCAGTTCCTCGCCAGGGGACTGACGGTACCAGGAGACGCTGAAATCCTGTCCGCAGAATCCTGAATATTGGCAATGTAAATTTATCCTCTCACCAGCAAAAGCAGTTTGTTCAGGCGGTGACTGGGAAACTGTATAACTGGATCCTGCGGGACGCAAATTACAGTTTACTTAGAGTCATGGAATCATTGAATCTTTCAGCACAAAAAGAGGCCATTCAGCCCATCGTGTCTGTGAAAAGAGCTTTGAAAAAAGCCAACCAATATAATCCCGCTCTCTCGCATGAACACATAGAACTTTATAATTCCTTTTGATGCATCCAGCCAATTCCATACTGAAATTATCTTTCGAATCTGTTTCCACCACCCGTTGAGGCAGCACATTGCATTCAATAGGAATTTTCAGTGAAAATAAATCCTTCTGCTCTCCCCTCTTGTTCTTTTACCACTTATCATACATTTGGGTTCATTGGTGACTGAACCACTTGCCAGTGGAAGCATGTTATCCTTCTCTGCTCTATCAAAAACACTCACAGCTCTGAACACTTCATCTAAATCTCCGCTAAACCTTCGATGCTCTCAGGAGAAGATTGCCAGATTCTTCATACAAACTAATTCCCTCTGTCTTGGTATCATTTTGCTAAATGGCCTTTGCACCCTGTCCAAGGCCTTCACGCATGTGTCCGTGAAAGGTACAAAGACAATTGTAGGATTAATGTTACATCAACAGTGGAAGGAGCAATGGGATGTATTAAAATAGGCATTTCTTGTAGCTGAGCCATGTTTTATTGCAGACGCAAACCTTATTTCTATGACTGTATACCATTGATATGATCTCTCATAAATGAACCGTTTAATTAAGGTTTGTTTCTCTAATCTTATATTTGTTTGCTGTTGCGGTTTGTCGACATTGAGGCTTTGGGTGTCTGCGATCATGGGAATGTTTAGCAGAGAATCAGGTGTCAGGTTGTACCGTTAACTTCAGCGCGTTTACAGTTGAAGCAAATGGAAAGCTTCTCTGCTGTAAATATCGTTACTTTAACATCGCTGCTGAGGAGATTTATTCTCTGGTTTGTTGCCAATATCAGTTTCCCTCTCAGTCTGTGGGCTGCTCATTGCAGTTTCACTTGTGCCAGAAGCAAAGTGCTTTCTCTCTCTCTCTCTCTTTATGTGTTGCTTCCTTTCTTGCTCTGTCTTTCTGTCTGTCTGTCTTATTTTCTTTCTTCTTTCTTTCTTTCTTTCTTTCTTTCTTTCTTTCTTTTTCTTTCTTTCTTTCTTTCTTTCTTCTTTCTTTCTTTCTTCTTTCTTTCTTCTTTCTTTCTTTCTTCTTTCTTTCTTTCTTCTTCTTCTTTCTTTCTTCTTTCTTTCTTTCTTTATGTCTTTTCTTTCTTTCTTTCTTTCTTTCTTTTTTTTCTTTCTTTCTTTTTTCTTTCTTTTCTTTCTTTCTTTCTTTCTTTCTTATGTCTTTCTTTAGGACTTTCTTTCTTTCGTTCTGTCCCTCTTTCTTTCTTTCTGTCCCTCTTTCTGTCTAATTCTTTTTTCATTCTTTCTTCAAATGTCATGGCTTACATTTTCGCAACATGCAGTGTTTTTGCAGGCTTGCATATTGACTTGCTTGTTGGTGTAGAATAAAGCAGAATTACCTGGGATCTCTCAGCGAATATGGAGAGAGGAAAGTGTGTTAACGTTTCAGGTGGATGAACTTGATTCAGAAATTTAGACCCCACTTTTCGGGAGAACAGAGGAGGTTATTGATGATAATACATCATTTTACCCAGCTCAAGTACAAATTCATTACCCAATTAATATCAATTTACTCTGGTCATGTTCCTTTGGAACTACTATGCAATCCAAATCAGTGACTTTCAAAACATGGAAATAAAAGTTGGTCATTTGAGAAACAAACCTTGATGTAGTATTCGGTTAGAATAATGTTTTTTGACAAACTCACGTGAATAAACTTTTATGTTAATTCGTTAGAAATGTTTCGCACTTACTTTTCGTTACAGTTACTTTGGTTCCTGATCCATCTTCTGTATATTCCTTATAATAACACAGTGACACAGCTCTGATTCTACAAGGTGCAAAAACTGTTCCATCGAGTCATGGTTTAATCCTGGCACCAAAACAAGCAAATGCAGACAAATTGTTAATAAATTCCTATACTTATACCACAGTCCCATTTGTATAATATTCGTTTGTCCAAATCATGCTTATTTTCAGTAAGTTTTCCACATAAACACAGTCAAAGCGCAAAGACCGAAGAACATTTTTCTGCAAATAATTCTACAAAATATGTGGAAATAATTAATATTGAAAGCTAACTTTCGATACTTTCTGGAGCACAAAACAGGACAATGTTAGCGATGATCACGTCTCATGTATTTCCGTAAAAATTAGCAGTTCGGTAATTGTGCTGATGTTTTCCAATGTGGCTTCCCCAGTCAAGCACAATGTTTAATAAGAACACAAAAACACAGGTTTGCAAAACAATTCAAATGATTTCGGCTATTTATAAATGATCAATTAATCACATAACGTGTAACATTCTTTTGAATATTTTCTCAGTAAATTTGCATGCCGTCTGTCCCTTGCAATAATTTATAAGGTATATGAATCCAAACAACGTAGTAACTTCAGATTGATACACACTCACTTTTCCTAAGTATTCATAACTGACAGTCGCTGCTTAAAGGAAGTATTCTTAAACATAGCTGCACATCACACACGAATGAGGAACATGCACTGAACTCATCGGCAATTTCACATTCTCTGTGTTTTTCCTGTGAGTTGGTGACGGGGCTTTTTGTATTGTTGGAAGCCCAGATACGGCATTGTGTTACTCCAGTCATATCGAGCTCTACAGTTATAATCAGCGCTGTCTTCAACTTGCAAGTCATTGATTTCCAGAGAAGAGGACCACGATCCCATGTCTGTCTTCACAACAAACCGTCCTTCACGAGGAATGGGCTTCCAATTTCTTTCATTTGGAAACCGCCTATAAAACTCCATACTTTTGAATTTGCTTAGAAAGCTTGCTGAGAAGACGCAGTTGATGGTTAGAGACTCGCATTCTTCTCTTCTAATAGAGGATGGCGTCTGTTTACTGAGGCGCTGAAAACATCTGAGAAATTATGCACAATATTACATCAGTTTAACAGATTTTCAACGTTGACCACTGCTATTACAATTTCAGTGCAACTTTTGGTTTTATCTCCCTTGATATCAGTTGATATAATATACTCAGGATTATGTAGTATCATTATTATATTAATTAATAATATGATTATAATATATAATAACAAAAGTAAAATAATTGCCTGTCGCGTTTCGCCCATCAAAATACTAAGTTATTTCAGTACAAAATTATTATTTGAAGCGATTTGAGACGTCCCATCCACATCATAACGCTATACATCAATTACAAGGATTAATTTGTAGTGTAGTTACAGTACTGATGACATTCACTGGTGCTGTGAAGTGCTGTGTTGTGGAAACAACCACTTACATTGTAAGAAGAGGAAGGAGATGGAGACACAGAGAAGAGACATCCTCTCACGCTGGGAGATACCGTCAGCCCCGGACACCTCAGAGTGACTGTAGGTAACACAGGGCTGTTCTGTAAGAGCGTTGGAGACTTGGTTTTTTATGATGAACAGCGTCACATCATGGCTGGTGTCAGCGGCTTTGAGGGTGGGAGGGGTGTGGTTCGGGGGTGGAGGGAGAAGAACATACATGAGGAAGGGGACTGACTCACTGTGCCGAGAGCAATGGGCAGAGAGGGGATTTGGGATGACTGTTCGAGGCTCATTTAGGTTTAAATGGACAACTGACGGGGAAGCCAACGAGATGGAGTATAACCTGTCACTGTGAAGGGACAAAGGCTGTGTGATGTAGAGAGGGACTTCACTGAGAATTGGGAATGACACAGAAATAAACTATTTACACACCTTTGATCTTGGAGTGAGTTCTATTGAAGTGACCAGCAGCAGGACGGGGAAGCCGGTCAATGCAGCAGTGAGATAGTGAGATATGTGATGATGGGTAAGAAGGAGGAGGGAGAAATAGGGGTAAAGGAGTATGTGTTGGGTGATATATATTTCGTGGGGATTGAAGGGTGACAAGGAGATGAAGGGCTGCGGGGACATGGAGGAGGAAGAGAAGGCAGCGAAATGATGATTACTATTCAGCATATCATGTGAAGTGGTTTACAACGACTTAACGTTATGGTAATTCACTTTATGATAATAATAATTATTCTCATTGTTATTAATTCACTTTGTTACATACAACCATTATTATTAATAACTAATGTCTCGGACTATCTGGTCCACGTCTGTCTGTCTGTCTGTCTGTCTGTCTGTCTCTCTCTCTCTCTCTCTCTCTCTCTTTCGCTGGCTCTCTTTATTTAGATCCTCAGGAAATTTTCCTGCTGCACACACACATCCACACAAACACAAATATACACATACACAAAACAAACACACACACACACATATACACAAACCCAGACACACACCCTCTGTTTAGCGGTAAGCACAAATCTGCATATTTTTCGAATGTTGGACCGCTTTGTCTACAATGTAATAATGATAATAATTTGATTACTTAATCCACGACTGTGTAGAGGAAGCGGCCTATGTTTTTCCTTTTCGCTTAAAAAACAATCATTACCCTTTGCAGCATGTTCGGTGAAAAGTTTTGGGGCGTCTCGTTGACGTGATGAGACGCTGTGTAAAATGCAATGAATGTTATTTTTATTAAGTCCTTTCACGCAGGTCCTTGGTTTTGAGCACGTAACGTGAATATTTCGCACTATAAATTGTGGCTGTTGTCTGGGTAATGTCGGTACCAGAAGAGATAGTAATAGCTTTCATTCGTGGAATAGGTACATTCAAAAGTCACGTTCCTCCCACTTTCTTAAGCATCACGGCACCTTTCTGACTGACAGGGTCCCCACGGCAGAGTTCTGTAATAAACATGGAAGATAACGACATTATATTATTAAAAAATTGCCTGAATTAATTTCTCAGCGCCTTGTGACGTTATCTGATGAGAAAGATTCCATGTAGACTTCAATTGTAATGAAGTAACAGTAATAATCGCTGTGTTTAACATATCGGATTATCACATTGTTGGGAATTCTGAAAACGCTCCACACAATATTACTGTAAAGTGAATTGCTGAGTATTTTTATGGCGAAAGGCAGCAGCCATTGCGCAAGGAGTGTCCCACAATTAGACGTGGACTGGGTTGTCATATTTTATTTTTAATTCTGTGAGGCCTTTATTATCCGCGTAAAGCGATCCGCCAATCCAGTAAAAAGGTTTGAGAAATTATCACAATTTGGAAGTTATTATTAGCACATTGTGTTCAAAAGGTAATGAAGGAAACAGTGTCGTCTTGTTAATAGAGACCACAGACTTGTGATGGATAAATGACAAGGTTTCGTGTCCTGTCCGGGAATCGAACCCACGTCCTCTCACTTGAGAGGCGAGTGCTGTAACAACTGAGCTACAGACTTCCCTCCAACAAATGTTGTTGTAATGGAGCTCACCATCAGCAGCAATACGGAATCAGCTCAACACGGCCTCACCTGACATGAAGGTTCCCAGCACCAGACAGACAGCAAACAGCCTCATTGCTGCTCTTCCGTCTGTGTGGTTGTGTCTGTGCCATCAGTTTGCTGATAACCCGCAGTGATTGTCGGCATTGGCGGAGCCACAGTCTCACGTCACCTCATTGGCATCTCAGCCGCGTTTCAATACAGTATCCAATTGCTTTCAAGCGGTTTTCACCAGTCACGGGGAAGGGAATCCTCCCTTCAGCTCCTGGTAACAACGAAGGCCATAGCCCTAACTAGTAGACTGATCATCAAAATAAATAACAATAATCGTTCAATTTGATGTAGGATATTATCACATTTTCCAGAAGACCGAAAGCGTTTCACATAATCTATTACATAGTGTAGTGACTTTGTATTTTGTGAGCGTATCAAGGCATACGATTGCGCACAGCAGTGTACAATAGATAGACGTGGATTGAGTGACCAAATTGTTTACCCCTTATTATATCTTTTGAAGGGAAATATTAACGGCGGAAAGGAATCCGCCAGTCAGGTTCATATCTAGCTCGCTAAACGGCGGTTTGTGCAGTAAGGAAACTTGCCCAACATTTCGCCCTACGGGAATCGAACACCTGTCCCTCGCATGCGAGGTATGTGCTCTAACCACGGTTATTGCATGGTCAGTTGAGTTCATGGGATCATTGAGTTGTTTGTTTGACAGTCAGATGAGCCGTCAATGTAATGTTCTCTTTGTGTCTCTGTCTGGTTTCCTTTCCTACAGGAATCGCTGCTGCGGCCGAGAGAGACAGAAGCACAAACCCACTAAACGCTGATAGTTTTTGTACGAGTCTCTGCTTGTTCCCATCACTGTGTGGTTGGAGAGCACAGTAATACACAGCGATGTCAGACAGCTCCAAGAGGAAGATGGTTTAACTGCTGAATTTTGTCGTGGTGTGGAGCTCAATAGAGAACCGTATTTTAACAAAGTCTGCTTTATATGTATACCACCGGAATGCGTTTATACACATACTATGATTGAGTTTCTTGTTGTTCTCGATACCAGTTTAAATAGTAGCTGCTCAGAGACGTATCATAATGACATTCCATGGTCACACTTCCTCCTTCTTTCCCAATCACTGAAGCCACCTTCTGTGTCACAGAGTCTCCCTGTGTCAGGCCTGAAAGACAAGAACGTGGAGTCCTGTAGCTCAGTGGTTAGAGCGGTCGCCTCGTAAGAGATACGACCCGGTTCGGTTCTCGGAGAGGACAGGGCACAATCTTAAGCTAAAACAACCACAACAAGATTTCATTTATAGAGCCCCTTTCACGTCGTTTCCTTAACGCACACTCCTCTGGTTAACCAACGCTAAGTAGAAATATGTTGGTTAAACAATTAGCTGATCCCTATTCGGGAATAATATTCCGTTCAAAAAGAAAATAACAGACATTTAAAATGTAGTCAGTGAATCGTTGATTATTTGGGGGACACTACTGTGCGCAATTGGCTACCGAGTCTCCCTCGCGAAACAGAAAGTCTCTGCAGTTGACAGTATATTACTTGAAGCGCCTTGAGACTGCTCGAAAACATATTGAAGCGCCATATAAAACGCGATTACAATGATTATTATGTTTAATAATATGAGCAGAAAAGGAAACCGATTCAGTTAAATGATTTTAAAAAATAATTGAAAGATGTATAATTCTTATAGTAAATTACCTATTAAAATGGCAGCGAGAACCAGACACAAACTGGTTCCCTCCAACCCCATCACTTACTCCACAACTGAGCTCTTGGGTGGATAAGTTATTGGTGTTGATCGTAGGCGTATGGCTTTGAGTCTGGTTGACACTTGATCGCTATGACCTCACTTCCTAATCAAGTGACGCGAGCATCGTCTGCTCAACGTTGGAGCGAAGTTAAAGTGTCACAGTTTATCTTCTGGGGGAAGTAAGAGTGAATTTCCTTCGAGCCCATTCAATTTAGTGACAGGCTTGACACAGAAAGGAAGACCAGATTTGTTGGTTTCCATGATATCACAGAGGTAGGATTGTAAATAACCAAATAGGGATTTAAAGGTGAGTGTGAGGATCTTGAATTCGGTCTGAGGCGGTTGAATTCGCTGGCGAATGGGAGCGAGTAGATTTGGATAGGTTCAGATCAAAAACTAACGTAATCGTGTGTGAAAGTAACAGAACATACAGATTTTTGGATAGTATGCAATTTGTGAAGGGAAGGGGCAGGTTATAGAGTAAGCAGACACTTTGTGTAATCTTGCCTGGACATGATCAACGCAAGAATTTAGATGTAAAATCAAGGAAACCAGCAGCCGAGCCTGAAAGAATAAATGTTCGCCTTCCATCATCTGAGGTGACTTACTTTTAGTTGTACGTTCTCTTATCTGTCAGAATGTTTTTGGTTCAGGATTCAAGTTGACAATTTGAGATCAAATTCTAGATTGAAATTCAAATTCATGAAACAATAATTCTTCATAAACTGTCATTCATGACAGCCGTTGCTCCCGTATCATAATGGAAACTAAAAGAGTAATTCGCAATCATTTTGCCAAAAGTCCTATGCGATCATTATCTTCCACGTGAACAGACAAGTCAGTACCTCAGTCGAATAACAATAACAAACCTTTCATTTGATAAAGCACATTATCTCGTGTTAGAGACGTCTTAAAGAGCTGCATTGAAAATATTGTAAAGTGAATTCATGGTACGTTTTGCGTCATCCAAGAATTGAAATTTTTTTATCTTTTATTTCAAGGATTTATTACCGACTCGGACAAGTGATACAAAACGTTGGAAGGCCGCCGGATATAATTTCTCTTCCAAATGATGCTCGACTTCAAAATACTCCGCTTCAAATCCCCTTCTGGATTAAAGATGACAATTTGTAAATGCTTAAATTTAGCTGGCAGCCTTCTTTGATTTCTTGATCAGTTGGACATTAATAGTAACGTGTCGCTCTCTGAAGGCCAATGTGCCACAATTCATCACTGCTTCATATTTCAGGCAAACTTGAAGTAAAGCAGTGATTGTAATAATAATGTGTTGAGGTTCCCAGTGGCTTATATTACTGAGGCTCAGAGTACAGTAACACTCCCCGCTGTCAGACACTGTGAGACCACAGATACTGAAGCCCCCCCTTCCACACACCAAATCCTCGCCTCACAATTATGTTGATCTGTTCTGAGCCCCAAAGGGCATTTTTTCATTATAATAGTTTACATTGCAACACAGAATTGAGCCAATCTTGCCAACGGCAATTGTACATTGTTGTACTTGCGGACTATTTAACCAGTAATAAATAGGAATCCGTTGTTATTCGATTGGCGAACCACTTTCCGGGTTAATAATCCCTCCGAAAGGTGTTGGTCACTGCTCTCCACCAATCGACTAACAGATGAGTTCGTACTTACTGCTACTTAAACAGAGGTGTGTGGATAAAAGAAACTTGCCCATCGTTTCGCCCCAACGTGAGTCGAAACCAGGTCTCTCACTGTCGAGGTGAGTGTTCTAACCACTGAGCCACCGGACTTCGCAGATATAAACTTTGAATCAATATTGGTCATTGATTGGAACATTGGCACATTGAAATACCGAACATTTGTTTGTCAATCTGAAACTTTAGGAAACCCATCGCCAAGCTATAGAGACTCCAAATATCGCTACCTCCCATCTCCTCGTGGAAATCACTGAAATAGTCTTTTTGAATGGAATGAGCATTCTCCTCCCTTATGAAACTATGCAGTTTAGCTAAATCCGTCAATGATTAGCCGCAAGTTGGCGAGAGCCAAGGCTTGAGGACACCACATTAGGCTTTGGGGTAACTGTTGCTGTATAACCAGCTAATGCCACACAGTTTCCCGTTCACACCGCCAATTCGCAGCAACTTCTTTTGCAGTATATTTGTGAAGCCGTTTGAGACATCTCGAAGTCGCGATAAGGCGCTACATTAAATGTAAGATTCACTATTAATTCGTTCACTCTTTCCCTACACGAACTGTTCCATCACATTTTGGTTGTGGTTGGCAATCAGCCGCGTGTTTCCTCTGAGAGAAACAGGAGCAAAGTAAAAAATGTGAATTAGGTCAACTGTCAGCATTAACATCTGTGCTGAGATGAGACCCTTTCTCTCCTCTTTGGCGGTTTATGCACATTGATGTAGTCTGACAGTAACAGTGTGTTTGTGATGGCACAGTAATGTTTGACCATGTCAGACAGAGCCACGGGGAACACAAATAGAGTGGATCTCTTCCTGCCCATGTACAGATTTGGCGTTAAACTTTGCGTTGCAAATTCAGCAATGAACTATATCCCCTCAGAATCATGTCTCCTTGTGTACAGAGGAGGTTCCTTGGATACTGACGGTACCAGAATATTAAAACATTGGTGGAATCAGCAGAGAAGGTGCAGCTCAGGGTTACAGTCTGTACTTCAGTAACAGACATTTCCACCTCTGATGGTTCAACACTGACTCCATCTCCTGTCACTATAGCCAGAGAAAACATGTTTATCAGTGTCATACAAAGCCCGGAGGTAAATACACTAATTGTTTAAGGGTTAGGGTGAAAGACGTAACATTATGCACAATAAAAGTGAATGTAACATCGCAAAGGAATTAACAGCGCAAATGTGCTGCCCTGTTAACCACAAAGCACATAGCAACTCAAATTTGCAATCAAAATATGTGAAGAGCTTTAAGTTATACTCTATACCGAAAACATATAAGGACTGTTGTTCCTTCATCTCCAGGATTTATTTTCTATGCTGGGTTGTCAAAAATCAGCCTTGTGCTCCAACGTAGGTCAAGTAATACCCATTGATTATCTTGACTTCATCTACTGCAAGTAACATAATAGCAATGATTGCATTTGATGGAGTGATTGTACATTTTCATCTGGAGCGCACACCTGTGTCCTGCAAAAACAGCGTGGATCAAGAAACAAAACTATTATTTGCCAATTAGTTTTGTAGTTGTCATTACCCCAGATAATAATTTGACAGTCGACCAGCAAACGCGTTCTCACGTACTGCAAGAAAAACAGAGGCGCGAGTATGGAGTAAGGAAACTTGACCAACTTTCGCACTGCCTGGGATTCGAACCCATGTCATCTCACTAACGATTAAGGTACACGTCTCCACTGACATTAAAATATCACTTTAAAACAAATCAGTGTGAAAACATATGTAACAGCATTTCGAGTGCCCGCTGTAACAAACAAATAATTGGAGTAGGCATTTTTACTGCAAAATATACAGTCAATTCAATTGTAAGAATAATCTGAGAAGCGCTTTGAGAAGTCTCAATGACGTGCTGCGACATAAAGTCAAATGGAAAGATTATTTTATTTGTTATTTTCTTTTTATTGCTGTTATTATTAACATGCTAAACTTCCAAAAACATTTATCACAATCTTCTCTCTGTTGGTGAAGAACATCTCAACTATACAGTAAGAAAAGTATCACATATTTTAGCTGACTTGACAAATCTCAACAAGATGTGAGCTATGGTGGCATTTGGCAGAAGGTTTGTTACACTCTCTGTCGCCAACTCCATTGTGTTGTTTCCCAGCTTTGGTTGTGATGAGGGTTATTGTACGAGGTTTCCTATGATGTGTATCACTGTGGTGCAGACTGAGTGCACAGTGATACATAGCGGAGTCTGTCAGCCGCAGGTCGGCGATGGTTAAAACGCTGATTTTCTTGGCAGTGTCAAGAGAAGCAGAAATATGATCTCCAGTGGGGTTTCCTCCCTCTCCTGAGGGTTTTCTGTGGAACAGGTATTTCATTCCCTCGCCAGGGGTCTGTCGGTACCAGGAGACGCTGAAATCCTGTCCACAGAATCCTGAATATTGGCAATGTAAATTTATCCTCTCACCAGTGAAAGCCGCTTGTTCCGTCGGTGACTGAGAAACTGTATAACTCGATCCTGCGGGAGCAAATTACAGTTTACTTAGAGTCATGGAATCATTGAATCTTTCAGCACAGAAAGAGGCCATTCAGCCCATTGTGTCTGTGAAAAGAGCTTTGAAAAAAGCCAACCAATAAATCCCCTCTCCGCAATGAACACATAGACTTTATAATTTTTTGATGCATCCAGCAATTCCATACTGAAATTATCTTTCGAATCTGTTTCCACCACCCTTGAGCAGCACATTGCATTCAATAACATTTCGTGAAAATAAATCTTCTGCTCTCCCCTCTTGTTCTTTTACCACTTATCATACATTTGGGTTCATTGGTGACTGAACCACTTGCAAGTGGAAGCATGTTATCCTTCTCTGCTCTATCAAAGACAGTCACAGCTCTGAACACTTAATCTAAATCTCCCCTAAACCTTCGTGCTCTCAGGAGAAATTGCCAGATTCTTCATACAAATAATTCCCTTCTTCTGGTATCATTTTGCTAAATCCTTTGCCCCTGTCCAAGGCCTTCACCATGTGTCCGTGAAAGGTACAAAGATATGTAGGATTATGTTACATCAACAGTGGAAGGAGCAATGAGGATGTATTAAAAGTAGGCATTTCTTTAGCTGAGCCATGTTTTATTGCAGACCAAACCTCTATTTTATGACTGTAACCATTGATATACTCTCATAAATGACCGTTTAATAAGGTTTGTTTCTCTAATCTTATTTTGTTTGCTGTTGGGTTGTCACATTGAGGCTTTGGGTGTCTGGATCATGGGAATGTTTAGCAGAGAATCAGGTGTCAGGTTGTACCGTTAACTCAGGGTTTACAGTTGAAGCAAATGGAAAGTTCTCTGCTGTAAATTCGTTACTTTAACATCGCTGCTGGAGGAGTTTATTCTCTGGTTGTTGCCAATATCAGTTTCTCTCAGTCTGTGGCTGCTCATTGCAGTTTCATTGTGCCAGAAGCAAAGTGCTTTCTCTCTCTCTCTCTCTTTATGTGTTGCTTCCTTTCTTGCTCTGTCTTTCTGTCTTCTGTCTTTTTTCTTTCTTTCTTTCTTCTTTCTTTCTTTCTTTCTTTCTTTCTTTCTTTCTTTCTTTCTTTCTTTCTTTCTTCTTTCTTCCTTCTTTCCTTCTTTCCTTCTTTCCTCTTTCTTTCCTTCTTTCTTCTTTCTTTCTTTCTTTCTTTCTTTCTTCTTTCTTTCTTTCTTTCTTTCTATTCTTTCTTTCTTTCTTTCTGTCCCTCTTTCTCTCTATTCTTTCAGATTCGTTCCCTCTTTCTTTCTTTCTGTCCCTCTTTCTGTCTTATTCTTTTTTCATTCTTTCTTCAAATGTCATGGCTTACATTTTCGCAACATGCAGTGTTTCTGCAGGCTTGCCTATTGACTTGCTTGTTGGTGTAGAATAAAGCAGATTACCTGGGATCTCTCAGCGAATATGGAGAGAGGAAAGTGTGTTAACGTTTCAGGTGATGAACTTGATTCAGAAATTTAGACCCCACTTTTCGGGAGAACAGAGGAGGTTATTGATGATAATACATCATTTTACCCAGCTCAAGTACAAATTCATTACCCAATTAATATCAATTTACTCTGGTCATGTTCCTTTGGAACTACTATGCAATCCAAATCAGTGACTTTCAAAACATGGAAATAAAAGTTGGTCATTTGAGAAACAAACCTTGATGTAGTATTCGGTTAGAATAATGTTTTTTGACAAACTCACGTGAATAAACTTTTATGTTATTCGTTAGAAATGTTTCGCACTTACTTTTCGTTACAGTTACTTTGGTTCCTGACCATCTTCTGTATATTCCTTATAATAACACAGTACACAGCTCTGACTCTACAAGGTGCAAAAACTGTTCCATCGATCATGGTTTAATCCTGGCACCAAAACAAGCAAATGCAGACAAATTGTTAATAAATTCCTATACTTATACACACAGTCCCATTTGTATATATTCCTTTGTCCAAATCATGCTTATTTTCAGTAAGTTTTCCACATAAACACAGTCAAAGCGCAAAGCCGAAGAACATTTTCCTGCAAATATTCATATAAATCATTTAATATATAATATAATTATCAGAATATAATTAAACCAATTCCCTGTCTAATTCCCGCCACAAACAACGTAGTTATTTCACTTCACAATGTATTCCGAGAAAACCTTAAAACGTCTCATCGAAGTGATAAAGCAATATATCAATGCAAGGATCATTATTTTAGTTGTTATATCGCACATTGTTAGGATGATATTCACTGGTGCTGTGTAGTGCTGTGTTATGGAAACAAACACTTACATTGTAAGAAGAGGAAGGAGATGGAGACAGAGGAGAGGCATTCTCTCACCGCTGAGAGATACCGTCAGCCCCGTACACCTCAGAGTGACTGCGAGTAACACAGAGCTGTTCTGTGACTGAGAGCAAAGGCGGAAGACGAGGCTTTTTGTTGAATTTTGACCACTCATTAGGAATGAATGGACAACTGACGAGGACCCGATAAGAGGAAGTCAATAAACTAACACCGGGAATAGGACAAAGTCTGTGTTATGGGGCTCCTCAACGACATGATAAGGTACTGTTTGAAAATCAAGACTTATTATTTATCTGTGGCTTGGCCAATATGTCTGTCTGTCTGTCTGACTGTCTTTCTTTGAAACCTTAGGAACGTTTCCTTTCTCAACACATACATATATACACACACATACACACACACTCACACACACACACAACTGTCTATCTGGCTGTAAGTGGGAACCCGCTTGGTTGTTAAATGTTGATTCGCTTGGCATGGGCAAAAATCCCAGCATCATAATAATAATTTGGTTGCTTAATCCATGACTGCGTGTGGGACGCCGCGTTTTGCGGGCGAAATGCACCAATTGTTTGCCGCGTTTTGCCTATCAAACACACAGTCACTACACTTTACTGTATTTGATGTGAAGCGTTTCGTGTCGTTATGGATGAGGTGATGAAGCGTTGTATAGAATGCAAGGAATGTTATTATAATTCATTATTTTCACAAACGTCACTGTCCATGAACATTGACCTGATTTAAAGGGTGTGGGAAGAAGCTGATTACTGATGTTATCAGAAGTTTGGGATGAGATATTGTCTTGAACTATGGACTTGGAGGGCAAAGCAGTTTGACGGTGTGTGTGAGCTATAGGCAATAGTTTTATAATTGGAGCCAGTTTTCGCTCACTATCATGCTAACGCTTGCATAATATATGGTCGATTTCATGACTCAAAACTCTTCACAAATTATATTGAATAGTTGATTGGCTTTACATATTGTTGGTAAATTGAATCGGATAATTGTGCAGAGCAGTGTCCCACAGTGAATAGTGGATTGAGGGACGAAATTCATCTTTTACTTATGTATTTACGGACATTTTAAATAAAATAATATATTTGGATTATTGACCCCCCGGTAAGCGATCTGCAAATGGACAGACAAGTATGTTCCAACTTACTGTTAGGTAAACGAAGGCGTGTATAGAGACAGGAATCTTACCTAGGAATCCAAACTGCACGGCCCATGTCCTCTGTGTTGCTGTAACCATTAATCTACAGGACTCCGCATTACTTACATTGCTAAGTGCTTATGAGGAGTGCTCCCGATGTGTAATCCGCTGCATGAAAGTCAGTTTTATTGTGTTGTTTATGGCGGCATCTAATGGTATTTCAAAAGAATATCAGTGTCTGTGTTGTCTCGGGATTAGTTTATTGGTGAAACAAGCAAATTGGCTTAGATTTACCCGGTTAGCCATTGAGAGCAGACACGAAGACGTGCACCATCAGCATTCCTCTCTGATTAACACACTACATCTGAGCAACCACCTCTTCAACCACCGCTTCCCAACGTCTTTCCTCCTTTTTCCCAGGAAGTTCCCCAGCCACCCACCACCCCAGCTTCCACCCCCTCTTCCAAGCTCACCATCTGCAGTTCCCAACCTGCCCAGCTCTTACCACAAGCTCTCACCCCCTCCAAAACACCCAACCCATCCACCCCACCAATGATATGGAATTCATTCTTCTTCCTCACAGTCAAACGAAAAATATTCAACAACGACTACAAAAACAACTTGGATTTATATAGGGCCCTCCATTCCGGAGGACGTCTCAAATTTTCGAAATGGATTGGTATTGTTGCATTTGCAGAGCTCGGTTAATCAACAGAAGCGTGGACTGTTGCAGCTAACTGCCTATCAACTTTACTCTCTGCAGTTAATGTGACACATATTTAGGAGGATCTTCAGCAGACAGACTGAATTGTGATGGATGTGGCTTCCCCTGCAGCTCGCTGCACACAAAGATTGAGTCTGAACACGCACAAGGTTGATCAGATAGCCAGACCAAGCTCAGAATGCCAGTTTAGTTATTGTACGAGGCTGTGGTTGGTTCCCATCACTGTGGGGATATAGGGAGAGATAGCAAAGTGATACACAGCGCTGTTAGACACCAGCAGCTCAGAGATGGATAATCTGGTGACAGATTGGGAAGCGTCAAGCTGAGAAGTGAAACGATTTCCAATTCCATCTCCTTTCCTTTCCTCTTCGTAACGTGAATATCTTCGCAGTATAAATTGTGGCTGTTTGTCTGGGTAATGTCGGTACCAGAACAGATAGTAATCGCTTTCAGTCGTGGAATAGGTACATTCAAAA
The DNA here is from genome assembly GCF_018977255.1 of Callorhinchus milii. Lineage (NCBI taxonomy): Eukaryota > Metazoa > Chordata > Chondrichthyes > Chimaeriformes > Callorhinchidae > Callorhinchus > Callorhinchus milii. The sequence continues at coordinate 75,212 of NW_024704870.1, forward strand.
GTCACGGTGTCTCCCACTTTCTTAAACATCACGGCACCTTTCTGACTGACAGGGTCCCCACGGCAGAGTTCTGTAATAAACATGGAAGATAACGACGTTATATTATTAAAAAATTGCCTGAATTAACTTCTCAGCGCCTTTTGACGTTATTCTGATGAGAAAGATTCCATGTGGACTTCAATTGTAATGAAGTAACAGTAATAATCGCTGTGTTTAACATATCGGATTATCACATTGTTGGGAATTCTGAAAGCGCTCCACACAATATTACTGTAAAGTGAATTGCTGAGTATTTTTATGGGGAAAAGGCAGCAGCCATTGCGCACAGGAGTGTCCCACAGGAGTGTTCTGTGAGGCCTTTATTATTCGCGGTAAAGCGATCCGCCAATCCAGTAAAAATGTTTGAGAAATTATCATTATTTGGAAGTTATTATTAGCACATTGTGTTCAAAAGGTAATGAAGGAAACAGTGTCGTTCTTGTTAATAGAAGACCACAGACTTGTGAATGGACAAGGTTTCGTCGTGTCCTGTCCGGGAATCGAACCCACGTCCTCTCACTTGAGAGGCGAGTGCTGTAACAACTGAGCTACAGACTTCCCTCCAACAAATGTTGTTGTAATGGAGCTCACCATCAGCAGCAATACGGAATCAGCTCAACAGGGCCTCACCTGACATGAAGGTTCCCAGCACCAGACAGACAGCAAACAGCCTCATTGCTGCTCTTCAGTCTGTGTGGTGGTGTCTGTGCCATCAGTTTGCTGATAACCCGCAGTGATTGTCGGCATTGGCGGAGCCACAGTCTCACGTCACCTCATTGGCATCTCAGCCGCGTTTCAATACAGTATCCAATTGCTTTCAGAAAGCGGTTTTCACCAGTCACAGGGGAAGGGAATCCTCCCTTCAGCTCCTGGTAACAACGAAGGCCATAGCCCTAACTAGTAGACTGATCATCAAAATAAAATAACAATAATCGTTCAATTTGATGTAGGATATTATCACATTTTCCAGAAGACCGAAAGCGTTTCACATAATCTATTACATAGTGTAGTGACTTTGTATTTTGTGAGCGTATCAAGGCATACGATTGCGCACAGCAGTGTACAATAGATAGACGTGGATTGAGTGACCAAATTGTTTACCCCTTATTAATCTTTTAAGGGAAATATTAACGGCGGAATAGGAATCCGCCAGTCAGGTTCATATCTACTGCTCGCTAAACGGCGGTTTGTGCAGTAAGGAAACTTGCCCAACATTTCGCCCTATCGGGAATCGAACACCTGTCCCTCGCATGCGAGGTATGTGCTCTAACCACGGTTATTGCATAAACAGTTGAGTTCATGGGATCATTGAGTTGTTTGTGTGACCGTCAGATGTGCTGTCAATGTGATGTTCTCTTTGTGGCCCTGTCCCTTCCCACAGGCAATCGCTGCTGCGGCGTAGAGAGACGGGAGCACAAACCCACTAAACGCTGATAGTTTTTGTACGAGTCTCTGACTGGTTCCCATCACTGTGTGGTTGGAGAGCACAGTAATACACAGCGCTGTCAGACAGCTCCAACAGGGAGATGGTTAAACTGGTGAATTTTGTCGAGGTTTGGAGCTCTGCAGAGAACCGCTTTTTAGCGAAGTCTGCTTTATCTGTATAACCACCAGAACCCTTTTTAAGCACATACTGTGGTTGTGTTTCTTGTTGTTCCCGATACCAGTTTAAATAGTAGCCGCTCAGAGACGTATCATAATGACATTCCATGGTCACACTTCCTCCTTCTTTCCCAATCACTGAAGTCACCTTCTGTGTCACAGAGTCTCCCTGGGTCAGGCCTGAAAGAAAAGAGCGTGGAGTCCTGTAGCTCAGTGGTGAGACAGCTCGCCTCGTAAGAGATACGACCCGGGTTCGATTCTCGGAGAGGACAGGGCACAATCTTAAGCAAATTTCCTTAACGCACTCTCCTCTGGTTAACCAACGCTAAGTAGAAATCTGTTGGTTAAACAATTAGCTGATCCCTATCCGGGAAGAATATTCCGTTGAAAAAGAAAATAAAAGACATTTTTGAAATGTAGTCAGTGAATCGTTGATTATTTGGGGGACACTACTGTGCGCAATTGGCTACCGAGTCTCCCTCGCGAAACAGAAAGTCTCTGCAGTTGACAGTATATTACTTGAAGCGCCTTGAGACTGCTCGAAAACATATTGAAGCGCCATATAAAACGCGATTACAATGATTATTATGTTTAATAATATGAGCAGAAAAGGAAACCGATTCAGTTAAATGATTTTAAAAAATAACTGAAAGATGTATAATTCTTATAATAAATTACCTATTAAAATGGCAGCGAGAACCAGACACAAACTGGTTCCCTCCAACCCCATCACTTACTCCACAACTGAGCTCTTGAGTGGATAAGTTATTGGTGTTGATCGTAGGAGTATGGCTTTGAGTCTGGTTGGCACTTGATCGCTATGACCTCAGTTCCTAATCAAGTGACGCGAGCATCGTCTGCTCAACGTTGGAGGGAAGTTAAAGTGTCACAGTTTATCTTCTGGGGGGAAGTAAGAGTGAATTTCCTTCGAGCCCATTCAATTTAGTGACAGGCTTGACACAGAAAGGAAGACCAGATTTGTTGGTTTCCATGATATCACAGAGGTAGGATTGTAAATAACCAAATAGGGATTTAAAGGTGAGTGTGAGGATCTTGAATTCGGTCTGAGGCGGTTGAATTCGCTGGCGAATGGGAGCGAGTAGATTGGGATAGGTTCAGATCAAAAACTAACGTAATCGTGTGTGAAAGTAACAGAACATACAGATTTTTGGATAGTATGCAATTTGTGAAGGGAAGGGGCAGGTTATTGAGTAAGCAGACACTTTGTGTAATCTTGCCTGGACATGATCAACGCAAGAATTTAGATGTAAAATCAAGGAAACCAGCAGCCGAGCCTGAAAGAATAAATGTTCGCCTTCCATCATCTGAGGTGAATTACTTTTAGTTGTACGTTCTCTTATCTGTCAGAATGTTTTTGGTTCAGGATTCAAGTTGACAATTTGAGATCAAATTCTAGATTGAAATTCAAATTCATGAAACAATAATTCTTCATAAACTGTCATTCATGACAGCCGTTGCTCCCGTATCATAATGGAAACTAAAAGAGTAATTCGCAATCATTTTGCCAAAAGTCCCATGCGATCATTATCTTCCACGTGAACAGACAAGTCAGTACCTCAGTCGAATAACAATAACAAACCTTTCATTTGATAAAGCACATTATCTCGTGTTAAGACGTCTTAAAGAGCTTCATTGAAAATATTGTAAAGTGAATTCATGGTACGTTTTGCGTCATCCAAGAATTGAATTTTTTTTATCTTTTATTTGAAGGATTTATTACCGACCCGGAAAAGTGATACAAAACGTTGGAAGGCCGCCGGATATAATTCTCTCTTCCAAATGATGCTCGACTTCAAAATACTCCGCTTCAAATCCCCTTCTGGATTAAAGATGACAATTTGTAAATGCTTAAATTTAGCTGGCAGCCTTCTTTGATTTCTTGATCAGTTGGACATTAATAGTAAAGTGTCGCCCTCTGAAGGCCAATGTGCCACAATTCATCACTGCTTCATATTTCATGGCAAACTTGAAGTAAAGCAGTGATTGTAATAATAATGTGTTGAGGTTCCCAGTGGCTTATATTACTGAGGCTCAGAGTACAGTAACACTCCCCGCTGTCAGACACTGTGAGACCACAGATACTGAAGCCCCCCCTCCCACACACCAAATCCTCGCCTCACAATTATGTTGATCTGTTCTGAGCCCCAAAGGGCATTTTTTCATTATAATAGTTTACATTGCAACACAGAATTGAGCCAATCTTGCCAACGGCAATTGTACATTGTTGTACTTGCGGACTATTTAACCAGTAATAAATAGGAATCCGTTGTTATTCGATTGACGAACCACATTCCGGGTTAATAATCCCTCCGAAAGGTGTTGGTCACTGCTCTCCACCAATCGACTAACAGATGAGTTCGTACTTACTGCTATTTAAACAGAGGTGTGTGGCATAAAGAAACTTGCCCATCGTTTCGCCCCACCGTGAGTCGAACACAGGTCTCTCACTGTCGAGGTGAGTGTTCTAACCACTGAGCGACCGGACATCGCAGATATAAACTTTGAATCAATATTGGTCATTGATTGGAACATTGGCACATTGAAATACCGAACATTTGTTTGTCAATCTGAAACTTTAGGAAACCCATCGCCAAGCTATAGAGACTCCAAATATCGCTACCTCCCATCTCCTCATGGAAATCACTGAAATAGTCTTTTTGAATGGAATGAGCATTCTCCTCCCTTATGGAACTGTGCAGTTTAGCTAAATCCGTCAATGATTAGCCGCAAGTTGGCGAGAACCAAGGCTTGAGGACCCCCACATTACGCTTTGGGGTAACTGTTGCTGTATAACCAGCTAATGCCACATAGTTTCCCGTTCACACCGCCAATTCGCAGCAACTTCTTTTCGCAGTATATTTTGTGAAGCCGTTTGAGACATCTCGAAGTCGCGATAAGGCGCTACATTAAATGTAAGATTCACTATTAATTCGTTCACTCTTTCCCTACACGAACTGTTCCATCACATTTTGCTTGTGGTTGGCAATCAGCCGCGTGTTTCCTCTGAGAGACACAGGAGCAAAGTAAAAAATGTGAATTAGGTCAACTGTCAGCATTAACATCTGTGCTGAGATGAGACCCTTTCTCTCCTCTTTGGAGGTTTATGCACAGTGATGTAGTCTGACAGTAACACTGTGTGTGTGATGGCACAGTAATGTTTGACCATGTCAGGTAGAGCCACGGGGAACACAAATAGAGTGGATCTCTTCCTGCCCATGTACAGATTTGGCTTTAAACTTTGCGTTGCAAATTCAGCAATGAATACATCCCCCTCAGAATCATGTCTCCTTGTGTACAGAGGAGGTTCTCTTGGATACTGTCGATACCAGAATATTAAAACATTGGTGGAATCAGCAGAGAAGGTGCAGCTCAGGGTTACAGTCTGTACTTCAGTAACAGACGTTTCCACCTCTGATGGATCAACACTGACTCCATCTCCTGTCCCTATAGCCAGAGAAAACATGTTTATCAGTGTCATACAAAGCCCGGAGGTAAATCCACTAATTGTTTCAAGGGTTAGGGAGAAAGATTTAACATCATGCACAATAAACGTGAATGTAACATCGCAAAGGAATTAACAGCGCAAATGTGCTGCCCTGTTAACCACAAAGCACATAGCAACTCAAATTTGCAATCAAAATATGTGAAGAGCTTTAAGTTATACTCTATACCGAAAACATATAAGGACTGTTGTTCCTTCATCTCCAGGATTTATTTTCTATGCTGGGTTGTCAAAAAATCAGCCTTGTGCTCCAACGTAGGTCAAGTAATACCCATTGATTATCTTGACTTCATCTACTGCAAGTAACATAATAGCAATGATTGCATTTGATGGAGTGATTGTACATTTTCATCTTTAGCGCACAACAAAATTATTATTTGCCAATTAGTTTTGTAGTTGTCATTACCCCAGATAATAATTTGACAGTCGACCAGCAAACGCGTTCTCACGTACTGCAAGAAAAACAGAGGCGCGAGTATGGAGTAAAGAAACTTGACCAACTTTTCGCACTGCCTGGGATTTGAACCCATGTCCTCTCACTAACGATTAAGGTACAAGTCTCCACTGACATTAAAATATCACTTTAAAACAAATCAGTGTGAAAATATATGTAACAGCATTTCAAGTGCCCGCTGTAACAAACAAAAAATTGGATTAGGCCTTTTTACTGCAAAATGTACAGTCAATTCAATTTATAGAATAATCTGAGAAGCGCATTGAGAAGTCTCAATGAAGTGCTGCGACTAAAAGTCAAATGGAAAGATTATGTTAATTGTTATTTTATTTTTATTACTATTATTATTAACATGTAAAAGTTCCAACAAACATTTATCACAATCTTCTCTCTGTTGGTGAAGAACATCTCAACTATACAGTAAGAAAAGTATCACATATTTTAGCTGACTTGACAAACCTCAACAAGATGTGAGCTATGGTGGCATTTGGCAGAAGGTTTGTTACACTCTCTGTCGCTAACTGTATTGTACTGTTTCCCAGCTTTGGTTGTGATGAGGGTTATTGTACGAGGCTTCCTATGATGTGTATCACTGTGGTGCAGACTGAGTGCACAGTGATACATAGCGGAGTCTGTCAGCCGCAGGTCGGCGATGGTTAAAACGCTGATTTTCTTGGCAGTGTCAAGAGAAGCAGAAATATGATCTCCAGTGGGGTTTCCTCCCTCTCCTGAGGGGTTTCTGTGGAGCAGGTATTTCAGTTCCTCGCCAGGGGACTGACGGTACCAGGAGACGCTGAAATCCTGTCCGCAGTATCCTGAATATTGGCAATGTAAATTTATCCTCTCACCAGCAAAAGCAGTTTGTTCAGGCGGTGACTGGGAAACTGTATAACTGGATCCTGCGGGACGCAAATTACAGTTTACTTAGAGTCATGGAATCATTGAATCTTTCAGCACAGAAAGAGGCCATTCAGCCCATTGTGTCTGTGAAAAGAGCTTTGAAAAAAGCCAACCAATATAATTCCACTCTCTCGCAATGAACACATAGAACTTTATAATTCCTTTTGATGCATCCAGACAATTCCATACTGAAATTATCTTTCGAATCTGTTTCCACCACCCGTTGAGGCAGCACATTGCATTCAATAGGAATTTTCAGTGAAAATAAATCCTTCTGCTCTCCCCTCTTGTTCTTTTACCACTTATCATACATTTGGGTTCATTGGTGACTGAACCACTTGCCAGTGGAAGCATGTTATCCTTCTCTGCTCTATCAAAAACACTCACAGCTCTGAACACTTCATCTAAATCTCCGCTAAACCTTCGATGCTCTCAGGAGAAGATTGCCAGATTCTTCATACAAACTAATTCCCTCTGTCTTGGTATCATTTTGCTAAATGGCCTTTGCACCCTGTCCAAGGCCTTCACGCATGTGTCCGTGAAAGGTACAAAGATAAATGTAGGGATTAATGTTACATCAACAGTGGAAGGAGCAATGGGATGTATTAAAATAGGCATTTCTTGTAGCTGAGCCATGTTTTATTGCAGACGCAAACCTTATTTCTATGACTGTATACCATTGATATGATCTCTCATAAATGAACCGTTTAATTAAGGTTTGTTTCTCTAATCTTATATTTGTTTGCTTTTGCGGTTTGTCGACATTGAGGCTTTGAGTGTCTGCGATCGTGGGAATGTTTAGCAGAGAATCAGGTGTCAGGTTGTACCGTTAACTTCAGCGCGTTTACAGTTGAAGCAAATGGAAAGCTTCTCTGCTGTAAATATCGTTACTTTAACATCGCTGCTGAGGAGATTTATTCTCTGGTTTGTTGCCAATATCAGTTTCCCTCTCAGTCTGTGGGCTGCTCATTGCAGTTTCACTTGTGCCAGAAGCAAAGTGCTTTCTCTCTCTCTCTCTCTTTATGTGTTGCTTCCTTTCTTGCTTTTTGTCTTTCTGTCTTCTTTCTTTCTTTCTTTCTTTCTTTCTTTCTTTCTTTCTTTCTTTCTTTCTTTCTTTCTTTCTTTCTTTCTTTCTTTCTTTCTTTCTTTCTTTCTTTCTTTCTTTCTTTCTTTCTTTCTTCTTTCTTCTTTCTTTCTTTCTTTCTTTCTTTCTTTCTTTCTTTTTCTTTCTTTCTTTCTTTCTTTCTTTCTTTCTTGATGTCTTTCTTTAGGACTTTCTTTCTTTCGTTCTGTCCCTCTTTCTTTCTTTCTGTCCCTCTTTCTGTCTAATTCTTTTTTCATTCTTTCTTCAAATGTCATGGCTTACATTTTCGCAACATGCAGTGTTTTTGCAGGCTTGCATATTGACTTGCTTGTTGGTGTAGAATAAAGCAGAATTACCTGGGATCTCTCAGCGAATATGGAGAGAGGAAAGTGTGTTAACGTTTCAGGTGGATGAACTTGATTCAGAAATTTAGACCCCACTTTTCGGGAGAACAGAGGAGGTTATTGATGATAATACATCATTTTACCCAGCTCAAGTACAAATTCATTACCCAATTAATATCAATTTACTCTGGTCATGTTCCTTTGGAACTACTATGCAATCCAAATCAGTGACTTTCAAAACATGGAAATAAAAGTTGGTCATTTGAGAAACAAACCTTGATGTAGTATTCGGTTAGAATAATGTTTTTTGACAAACTCACGTGAATAAACTTTTATGTTAATTCGTTAGAAATGTTTCGCACTTACTTTTCGTTACAGTTACTTTGGTTCCTGATCCATCTTCTGTATATTCCTTATAATAACACAGTAACACAGCTCTGACTCTACAAGGTGCAAAAACTGTTCCATCGAGTCATGGTTTAATCCTGGCACCAAAACAAGCAAATGCAGACAAATTGTTAATAAATTCCTATACTTATACCACACAGTCCCATTTGTATAGTATTCCTTTGTCCAAATCATGCTTATTTTCAGTAAGTTTTCCACATAAACACAGTCAAAGCGCAAAGCCCGAAGAACATTTTCCTGCAAATAATTCTACAAAATATGTGGAAATAATTAGCATTGAAAGCTAACTTTCGATACTTTCTGGAGCACAAAACAGGACAATGTTAGCGGTGATCACGTCTCATGTATTTCCCTGAATACTAGCAGTGCGGTAAGTGTGCTGATGTTTTCCAATGTGGCTTCCCCAGCGAGCACAGTGTTTAATGTCAACACAAAAATACAGGTTTGCAAAACAATTCAAATGATTTCTGCCATTTACAAATGATCAACTAATCACATAACGTGTAAAATTCTTTTGAATATTTTCTCAATAAATTTGCATGCCGTCTGTCTCTTGCAATAATGTATAAGGTATATGAATTCAAACAACGTAGTAACTTCAGATTGATACACACTCACTTTTCCTAAGTATTCATAACTGACAGTCGCTGCTTAAAGGAAGTATTCTTAAACATAGCTGCACATCACACACGAATGAGGAACATGCACTGAACTCATCGGCAATTTCACATTCTCTGTGTTTTTCCTGTGAGTTGGTGACGGGGCTTTTTGTATTGTTGGAAGCCCAGATACGGCATTGTGGTATCCCAGTCATATCGAGCTCTACAGTAATAATCAGCGCTGTCTTCAACTTGCAAGTCATTAATTTCCAGAGAAGAGGACCACGATCCCTTGTCTGTCTTCACAACAAACCGTCCTTCACGAGGAATGGGCTTCCAATTTCTTTCATTTGGAAACCGCCTATAAAACTCCATACTTTTGAATTTGCTTAGAAAGCTTGCTGAGAAGACGCAGTTGATGGTTAGAGACTCGCATTCTTCTCTTCTAATAGAGGATGGCGTCTGTGTTACTGAGGCGCTGAAAACATCTGAGAAATTATGCACAATATTACATCAGTTTAACAGATTTTCAACGTTGACCACTGCTATTACAATTTCAGTGCAACTTTTGGCTTTATCTCCCTTGATATCAGTTGATATAATATACTCAGGATTATGTAATATCATTATTATATTAATTAATTAATATGATTATAATATATAATGAAACAAAAGTAAAATAATTGCCTGTCGCGTTTCGCCCATCAAAATACAAAGTTATTTCAGTACAAAATTATTATTTGAAGCGATTTGAGACGTCCCATCCACATCATAACGCTATACATCAATTACAAGGATAATTTGTATAGTGTAGTTACAGTACTGATGACATTCACTGGTGCTGTGAAGTGCTGTGTTGTGGAAACAACCACTTACATTGTAAGAAGAGGAAGGAGATGGAGACACAGAGGAGAGACATCCTCTCACCGCTGGGAGATACCGTCAGCCCCGGACACCTCAGAGTGACTGTAGGTAACACAGGGCTGTTCTGTAAGAGCGTTGGAGACTTGGTTTATTTATGATGAACAGCGTCACATCATGGCTGGTGTCAGCGGCTTTGAGGGGTGGGAGGGGTGTGGTTCGGGGGTGGAGGGGAAGAACATACATGAGGAAGGGGACTGACTCACTGTGCCCGAGAGCAATGGGCAGAGAGGGGGATTTGGTGATGACTGTTCGAGGCTCATTTAGGTTTAAATGGACAACTGACGGGGAAGCCAACGAGATGGAGTATAACCTGTCACTGTGAAGGGACAAAGGCTGTGTGATGTAGAGAGGGACTTCACTGAGAATTGGGAAAGACACAGAAATAAACTATTTACACACCTTTGACTTGGAGTGAGTTCTATTGCAGTGACCAGCAGCAGGACGGGGAAGCCGGTCAATGCAGCAGTGAGATAGTGAGATATGGGTGATGATGGGTAAGAAGGAGGAGGGAGAAATAGGGGTAAAGGAGTATGTGTTGGGGTGATATATATTTCGTGGGGATTGAAGGGGTGACAAGGAGATGAAGGGCTGCGGGGGACATGGAGGAGGAAGAGAAGGCAGCGAAAATGATGATTACTATTCAGCATATCATGTGAAGTGGTTTACAACGACTTAACGTTATGGTAATTCACTTTATGATAATAATAATTATTCTCATTGTTATTAATTCACTTTGTTACATACAACCATTATTATTAATAATTAATGTCTCGGACTATCTGGTCCACGTCTGTCTGTCTGTCTGTCTGTCTGTCTCTCTCTCTCTCTCTCTCTCTTTCGCTGGCTCTCTTTATTTAGATCCTCAGGAAATTTTCCTGCTGCACACACACATCCACACAAACACAAATATACACATACACAAAACAAACACACACACACACATATACACAAACCCAGACACACACCCTCTCTTTAGCGGTAAGCACAAATCTGCATATTTTTCGAATGTTGGACCGCTTTCCAGTGGCAAAAATGTCTACAATGTAATAATGATAATAATTTGATTACTTAATCCACGACTGTGTAGAGGAAGCGGCCTATGTTTTTCCTTTTCGCTTAAAAAACAATCATTACCCTTTGCAGCATGTTCGGTGAAAAGTTTTGGGGCGTCTCGTTGACGTGATGAGACGCTGTGTAAAATGCAATGAATGTTATTTTTATTAAGTCCTTTCACGAAGGTCATTGGTTTTGAGCACTGAGATGATTTAGGGGGTGTGAGGAGGGAGCTGATCGCTAGTGGAATTGGAAGCTTGTGACTATTTTTTGACTTGAACCATGGACTGGGAGGTGAAAGCAATTTGGGACTGTGTGTGAGGGAGAGTAGATATATTTGATCATGTTGGAGCCCACTTTATTCTTATAACCATAATAATCCTTGCATTTGATACTCAACATTTTCACGTCCCAAAGCCATTCAAAAATATACTGAAGAGTTGATCTATTTCATGTTGAGGTGGAAAAACGAATCAGCCAATTGTGCTCATCAGTGGCCCACAAACAGTCGTAGATTGAGTGACCGAATTAATATTTTAGTTATGTAATTATTGACATGTTTTAAAATAAACATGTAATTGTTTTATTTTAAGGGATTATTGCCGCCGGTAAGTTAACCTCCAAACGAATAACATGAGTGTTCCTATTTACTGGTAAATACACAAAGTCGTGTGTGGCTTAAGGAAAGTTGCCTAAGGTTTCTCGCCACCCGAGAATCGGACTCAGATCATCTCACTTGCGAAACTTGTGATTTGACCACAAAGTTAAAAGACTCCACATTATTGCACGAATGAGGTATCTTCCTGACGTGAAAGCTGCTGTTTAACAGTCAGTTTTATTTTATTGTTATATGTCGGCACCTATCGGCATTTCAGTAGAATGTCAGTGTGTATTCGTGGTTTGAGTGACCAAATTATTACTATTATTTAAAGAACTTATTAACCCCAGAAACCAATCCCTCAATCGACTAACAATCGTGTTCTTATTTACTGCTAAACAAACTGAGGTGTGTGGAGTAAGGAAAGTTGCCCAATATTTTGCACGGCTGGGAATCAAACACAAGTCTATCGTTTGCGAGGCGAGTGCTCTAACCACTGAGCTGCAAGGCTCCACCTTGGGAGGTTTTTGTACAGGGAAGTCATTGACTTGCAGCACTGTGCTTCTGTTCTTAAGCCACAATAATATGTGGCAGCGTCAGTGACAATGACACTGGATATGCTTAATGTGGTTTTTCTCTGATTCGTGTCAAGCTGTGAAGTGAAACGGCCTTTGGCGAAATCTGCTGTGTTGTCATTTCCATCAGTATCCCTGTAGAGAATGTATTGGGGAGCCAGACCCGGGTGATGTCTGTACCAGTACAGAGCAGCATAGGACGAGCTGGTGGTATATGAGCAGCTCAGACTCACTGTGTCTCCCTCTTGTTTGCTCAGCCCCGCTGTCTGCTCTCTGACTGAATCTCCCAGCACCACATCTGCAACGAGAGGAAAAGATCAACATCAAACATAGAGCTATTGATGTCCTGCAGATCAATGATTAGTGCACTCGCCTCGCAAGGGAGACGACAAGGGTTCAATTCCCGGGCAGGACAGGGAGAAACCTTAGGCAAGTTTCCTTACTACACATAAACGCCTCTGTTTACCAAGCAATAAGTAGGAACACAGTTGTTGGAAGATTGGCGGAAGCTTTTCCTCGGATAATAAATTTAAAAAAATAAACGTGGTCACTCAATCCACCACTTTTTGTGGAAGTCTCATGTACACAAATGGCAGCCGCGTTTCTCTCTCACCATTGCGGTCAGTTGACTTGTCCATGAATACTGAGACGCGCTTTGTGACGCCTTCATTATATTAAGGCGTTTTATCAAACATAAAAATTACTATTACTAGCTTTCCATTGCTAACATCTCAACTAACAAACCCAGCTCGGTTGACCAACCAGGTCTGCCAAACGCAATGGCCCATCATCCTACTGATGAAAACGCCTCTCTATATTAATATTAATCTGTACTCTATGTTTCACAGCCTCACCTGACATTAAGCTCAATGTGAGAAGGTATTCGATGAACAGCCACATTGTCGCTCTTGAGAAAGAAGACTTTGCCGTCAGAGTTTGATGATTGAATGTGTATGTCGACGGTGACGGGTTTCAACATCACATCCGTGACCCCACAGCAGCGTTTCCTTGACACACTTACCCCGTGACATTGTCACGCCGCTAAATATGGGCGTTGGGCTACACTCACTTACATGCTGAATGATTTCAGAGCCACCACAAGATGATGTCAAAGATACTGTGGATAAAAGTTTGGTGAGGAAGGATCATAACAATCCTTGCATTTGATAAAGCGCCTTTGGACATCAATTACAACAACAAACAGCAACAAGTAACATGTTTGATGTTGCTCGGACGTCCTTAGTCGCTGGACAGTGAATGTGTTTGCACTCGGGATTAGAAGGCGAGAGAAGATGGTGGGTGGAGGAGTGATGGCCACTGAAGACTCGGTTGAGAAGGATGGTCTTCAGACGGGCACTGAATGAGGAAAAGGGGACACAAACGTTTTAGAAGATGTCATAGATCCTCTTCCAACTTTAGATGCTACCACCGAACCTCAGCGACCTCCACAAACACTACACTCAATACGCTATCAATACCAAATCTACCAGGACCCTCAATTGGATCTGTCAGGATATAGCTAATCGTTTCGAGTCGTTCCGTGGGATATTTAGCACTCACCTGAACAGTCATGGATTGAGTGACCAACATTGTTTTCGAAGGAATTTTTATTACCCCGGAAACCGATAGGCCGATCGATTTACACCCGGGTTCTTTGTCACTGCGAGATAAACAGCGGTCTGTGTTTGGAGTAAGGCAACTTGCCTAAGGTTTCACTAGGCTCAGAATTGAACCAGGTTCCTCCAGTTTGTCAGACGACTGCTGTTCCCTCTCCGCCACACGACTCCGTGTAAATTAACAAAAAAACAAAAGAAACAGGATTGGCTTTTATTTTCTTTGCAAACTGATGTAAACTAACAGCAACTGGGCCTGTAACGCCAACTCGTTCACTAAGGGTTGTCTGCATTTGCTGTGACAGATAATGTTGTGAAAGTTTAGCTGACAAGTTGATGTCAGGTGAATGTGGTTTCCTTTGAGTCTGGAGATTGAAATGTCTGCTATCCGCAGGGCCTCAATGCCTGACCAATTTTCCGCACAACCTTCAACAGACAGATCATCCCTATGTAAAAGCGAAGGTAGTTTTTGTCCGAGACTTACAGTGCTGTCAATCACTGTGGTGAGACTCAAAGCACAGTGATACACAGCGCTGTCAGACACCACCAGCACAGACATAGAGAAACTGGTGGATGAATTGGATTCCCGTAGCTGAGCAGAGAAACGATTTTCAGTTCCTGTTCCTTGGTATTGATTGTCATCCCCAGAATAGCTCGCAACGAAAAACTCTGGCTGCCTGTCTGGGTAATGTCGGTACAAGTAGAGATGGTAATACCTATCAGTAGTGGCATAAGTGCACTGAAAATTCACAGTTTCTCCTTCTGCCCTAACCATCGAGGCAGCATTCTGACTAACAGAGGCCCCGTCAGAGTGATCTGTAATAAACATTGAAAAGTACGACAATTTATCATTCACCCTTTGCCTGAGTTGTTTTTTCATCGACTGGCGACGTCCTCCCAACGAAAAAGGCGCTATAGTAGCCCCCGTTGTGAGTAATGAAGTAATAATAATTTTAAATTTTCATTTTAAATAACATCTGAGGTTGTCATTGATAGGCATTAACGTGCTTCACCGAAGAAATTGTGAAGCGGAGTACTCTGCATTTTTGCGGGCCAAAAGCGGCAAACAATTATGCATAGCAGGAACCCAAGAAGAGTGGTGGAGGTTATAACAAACTATTACTTGAAAAAAATTTAACGTATTGTTGCCCCAGAAAAAGAGATGCGCCAAAGCTCTAAAAACATTTCAGTAGAGAAATGATTTTAATTTGGAAGATTGTTACTCCCAGGTTTATAAAGCGAAGGATTTCCGAATGACTGATTGATAAACAGAGGCGTTTCTGTGGAGTAAGGAACCTTCAAATATTTGCACCCTGCCCAGGAATCGAAGCAAGGTCCACTCGCTTGAGAGCCGAGTGCACTAAACACAGAGCTATAGGTTTACCCCCACCAGTTGTTGTTGAAATGAAGCTGACCATCAGCAGCAACACTGAATTAGCTCAACAGGGCCTCACCTGACATAAAGGTTCCCAGCACAAGACAGACAGCAAACCGCCTCATTGCTGCTATTCAGTCGGTGTGGCTGTGTTTGTGGCATCATTTTGCTGATAACCCGCATTGATTGTCGGCATTGGCGGAGCCACAGTCTCACGTCACCTCATTGGCATCTCAGCCGCGTTTCAAAAATGCCAACCAATTACCTATATACGTTGCCTTTCACCTGTCACTGGGCGTATGGAATCCTCCCACTCAGCTCTTGTTAAGTCGGCAAGATAAAGTTCTAACGAGAAAGAAGATGATATCTGGAGAAACAGCGGTAAAGCTTACCAGTCAGAGATGTCGATTGTCAACTATGTGGTTTTAACTAATTGGACTCGAGCAGATAGCCATCGCACACTCAGAGATCCCCAATCCTTGGCTCTTGCCACCCACCAAATAATATTCTCCGGAATTAGTTAAGCAGGATGTGTCCTTCCAGGCAGAGTGAGTGCATTCCATTCCGAGAACCAATCTCTGACATTTCCAAGTATAGGTAGGATAAATGGAAATCTCATCTTTGTTTGGAGACTGTTAAGCATGGTGAATGGTATAGGCATTTGTTGAAGAAAACACTTAAAATTTGCAGTGTCATCATTTTAGTTGACAAAAAGCTTTAGCATCATTACTTGGTATATAATTGTAATGTGTCGCCCTCTAGAAGCCACAGTGCCATAGTTCAACTCTGCTATCATATTCGATGCCAAACTTGAAGTAAAGCAATGATTGTAGTAATAATGTGCTGTGGTTCCCAGTGGCTTATATCACCTGAGGCTCAGAGTACAGTAACACACCCCGCTGTCAGTCACTGTGACGGTACAAATAATGAAGCCCCAACTCCCACAGACTAAATCCTCGCCTCACAATTATGTTGAGCTGTTCTGAGCCCCAAAGGGCAATTTGCAAGTGTAATAGTTCACATTGCAATACTGAATATTGTCACTGGCAATAATGGCTCACTTAATTTTTTCCTTCATGGGCTGACAACCAGGATCCTACGTGATGTCCAATATTTTGCCCTGGCAGGAATCGAACCCGGGTCTCTCGCTTCCAAAGCGAAAGTTTTAAAAACCGAGTTGCATGACTCCATTAATAAAAGCTATGCAATCAATGTTGATATTTGACTGAAACGTTGACTATCTGCCCTAAATGATTACCTATCAGGAAAGCAGCGATCGTCACCCAGAACATAAAGTGCCCCATCATCTGAGCTCTATCTGCAGATGCCCAATGATCACCTGTAAGATATTTGAGGTGATTGGCACCAGTCCCCGGAGTTATGACCTGTGGTTTCATTGACACCGTCCAATAGGTTAAGTGTAAAACATCCACCAGATCAGAAACAAAGTCCAATAAATTATTTTTATTTGATTAGAAACATACATCCACAGGTTCCTGGAATATAACATAACAGATGGAGGCCATTTTGACCATCAAAGCTGTGCTATGCCATCAAAGATTTTTCGCGGATAAAAATTCCTTGAATAAAGATGAAAACGAAAATTGCAACCTTATTCTATGACTGTTTGTGCAACACCGCTGTGCGAAATTACCTGCGCACTTAGCCCACAAAATGTACAGACAATTCACTTTATAGTGCATAACGTCAAGCGTTTTAAGAGGCCGTGATTGACAAAGCGCTATGTCAAGTACAAGCAATATTTAATTAAAAAATATATTGATATTCAATTTCTATTTTAAACTTGCCTTTCAGGTGTGACCCGTGAAGGTGATGTGAAAGAGTCAAGCAATCAGATCTACTCCCCCATTATTTCCCAATAGCCTTGCATTATTTTCCTATGTAGCTCCCTTTCCAATTCTCTTTTGAAAGCTTCTACCGAATCTGGTTCCAACACACTTTCAGTGCATTCAGTTCATTCTGAAGAGTAACATGTCTCGGTGTTAAAAAAATGCCGCCTCAATTCTCCTCCAGATATTTTGCAATTATCTTCAATCTGCAAAATAAATTCAGGAGCTGAACACGTAAAATATGTGAACGAAGTGTGACACGGGCTATCCGTTAACAGATTGGACTGAAAGGCAACACACGTTTAAACCACGTTTCAATCATAAAACATAAATGCCAACAAACCATGTTGCTGAACTCTGTACATTTAACCTTCAATGACTCCAATGACCTGGAACTGTGTGGCCAAAGGTGCAAAGATATTGAGAAAGTGCGAAATCTCAGGTTGTTGCGCATGATATAAAGTGAAGAGTCGTGACTGTAGCTTTTAGTCAACTCACAATCAATTCACGTCAGAGGGTGTCCTGTATAGCGCTTTGAGAATACTGGAACACCAGATAAGATGCTATATTAAATGTAAGGATAATTATTATTAAATTCACTCTTTCCCCACATGAAACACTGCATCACATTTTGCTTTTGGTTGGCAATTAGTCACGAGTTTCCTATGAGAGACACAGCGGCAAAGTCACAAATTCTCAAGTAGGTCAACTGTCAGGAATAACATCTCTGCTGAGATGAAACCTTTTCTCTCCTCTTTGGATGTTTTTGTACATGGTGTAGTCCGACAGTACCACTGGGTGTGTTATGGCAGTGTAATGCTTGGTGTTAGATAATGCCAAGGGGAGCATACACACATTAGATCTCTTGCTGCTCGTGTCCAGATTTGCCGTTAAATGTTGTGTTGCAAACTCAGCATAGAAAGTGTCCCCATCATCATCATCATGTCTCCGCGTTTACAGATGAGTTTCCCCTGGATACTGACTCTATCAGAACATTAAAACATTGTTGAAATCAGCAGATTACGTGCAGCTCAGTGTTACAGTCTAACCTTGAGTAAAAGACACTTCCATTATGATTCGGAATAGATGATTATCGAGAATGTATCTGCTGTAAGCTACATAATATTAATCATTGCATTTGATGGAGTCAATGTGTGTTTTCTGCAGGAGCGCACAGCAGTGTCCCACGAATAGTCGTGTATTGAGGGACCAAACTATTCCTACTTAACCCATAAGGGAAAACCTCTCTGTTAAAGGCAAGGGTTAATCAGTAATAATACCAACTTGTTTATTACAGGGGTTACTGTCTCGGAGAATGATCCGTCAGTCGACTAACACACGGGTTCGTACTCACAGCTAAGAAAACAGAAGTGTTTGTGGATTGAGAACATTTGCCCAACATTTCTCCCAGCCTGGGATTGGATCCCAGGTCCTCTCGCTTGCGAATCGAGTTATCTAACCACTGAGGCACTGGACTCCACTGACAGTAAAATATCACATCACGGATTCTCATTGTATATATATTTTTTATTATTGACACTTGGTGCATATTATTATTTTACTGACCATAATCCTACAGAATTTTTAATCACCTCTCTCACTCTGAAATAGAAACTGTTGGTTGCGACGATTTTACTACGAAATACAATGAAATTTACATCGTCATTTCTGAAGCGCTTTTTGACGTCTCAATGAAGTGATACGCCACAACATCAAGTACAAGGACTATCACATTTTTATTAGGTTTTTATTACCGTAATTATTAACATCTGTAACTCACTAATTATCCAAATTCCGACAAAAGTTTATCACAGTGTAATATCTGTTGGTGAAAAAAAAACAAATATTCAGCGAGTGAAGTATCACATATTTTAGGTGACTTAATATGAGCTCAATCAGTTAAAAGCCATGGTGGCAGTTTGGAAAAGATTTGTTACACTGTCTGTCACTAACTGTACTGTACTGTTTCCAGCTTTGGCTGTGATGAGGGTTATTGTACGAGGTTTCCTATGATGTGTACCACTGTGGTGCAGACTGAGTGCACTGTGATACATAGCGGAGTCTGTCAGCCGCAGGTCGGCGATGGTTAAAACGCTGATTTTCTTGGCAGTGTCAAGAGAAGCAGAAATGTGATCTCCAGTGGGGTTTCCTCCCTCTCCTGAGGGGTTTCTCTGGAGCAGGTATTTCAGTTCCTCACCAGGGGACTGTCGGTACCAGGAGACGCTGAAATTCTCTCCACAGGACCCTGAATATTGGCAATGTAAATTTATCCTCTCACCAGCAAAAGCAGTTTGTTCAGGCGGTGATTTGGAAAAATGTACAACTCGATTTTGCGGGATTTATATTGCAGGTTACTTTGTTTCGTTGTTTCGTATATCACAGTATTAAGCCATCGGCCAACTGTGAATGTTCAGATGGACTTTAAGTTCCCACTGCAGTTTTCGAAATCTACTAATTAAGAAAAAACAGTGTTTTGCTTCACGAATATTTGTGGGAACTTGCTGTTAACAAATTGGCTACCGCGTTACCCAACATTCACAAAGTCACTTCACTTTAAATTGTATCATGTGAAACCCTTTGGGACGTTTCCCGCAGAGATTGGCATTATAATTTTATAAATATCTTTAGTCATACAAACTTATAATTTTGCAGCACAGAAGAATGTCATTCCAGCCATTGTGTCTCCGTCGGCTCTCTGAAAAGAGTTATCCCATTCAATTTCAATCCACTACTCTCTCCCCATAGCCTTACGAATATGAACTTCGCCCACAATTATCTATAGCAATGGTAGAAAGAGCAGTGGAAATTATTATAACAGAGAGCTCCTGCAGGTGAGGCATATTTTAGTGCAAACACTAATCATTACATGTCTGAATTGCAACAAACATTTGCCGAATTCTGCTAAACATTGGAGAAAAACAAACGAAATATAAAGAACAGAATATGAGCAAATTGATTTGAAATGAACTGAATAAGGTATAAGCCACGGTGGCAGTTGGAAAGGGTTTGCTTACACTCTCTGTCACTAACTGCACTGTACTGTTTCCCAGCTTTGGTTGTGATGAGGGTTATTGTACGAGGTTTCCTATGATGTGTATCACTGTGGTGCAGACTGAGTGCACAGTGGTACAGAGCGGAGTCTGTCAGCCGCAGGTCGGCGATGGTTAAAACGCTGATTTTCTTGGCAGTGTCAAGAGAAGCAGAAATGTGATCTCCAGTGGGATTTACTCCCTCTCCTGAGGGTTTTCTGTGGAGCAGATATTTTAGGCCCTCGCCAGGGGTCTGACGGTACCAGGAGACGCTGAAATTCTGTCCACAGAACCCTGAATATTGGCAATGTACATTAATCCTCTCACCAGAAAAAGCACTTTGCTCAGGCGGTGACTGGGAAACTGTATAACTGGATCCTGCGGGATGCAAATTACAGGTTACTTAGAATTATGGCATCATGGAACCAAACCCAACAACAACACTTCAGGCAGTGCATTGCAGACTGTAACAACTTTCTTCGCAAATAAATCCTCATTATCTTACCTCTGGACCCTTTACCACTTAACATAAATTTGGGTTCACTGGTTACTGAAACGCTGACCAATGAGAATATTTTATATTGATCCACTCTATCACATCACCTCACAAATATGAACACTTCAATCAAATTTCCCCTCAACCTTCGGTCTCTAAGCAGAACATTACCAGAGACCCGAGTATCTCCATTTGAATGAAACCTCTCGCCCTGGGCATCATTCAAGAAAATCCCCTTCGAACTCTGTCCACGACCATAGCACTTTCCCCAACGTGTCCGTGAAAACCTTTATACTAAATGTAAGAATCACTGTTCAATCAACAGTAGAAAGAGACGAGGAATGGATAAATTTTGAGTGCTGCTCTGCACCATCCAACGTGTGGCTATTGCTGTGACACCATTGATATGATCGCTCAACAATGCAACGTTTAATTAAGCTTTTTTTTATCTTATACTTAGCCTATGATCAGGGGAATGTTTTGCAGAGAATCAGGTGTCAGATTGTGCCGTTAAATCAGTGGGTTTACAGTTGAGGCAAATGGAAAGTTTCCTGCTGTAAATGGCGTTACATTAACACCTCTGCTGGAGGAGGTTTGTCTCTGACTTAATAATAATAATAATAATAATAATCCTTGCATTTGATATAGCACTTTTCACGTCGGGAGGACGTCCCAAAGCGCTTCACAGAATACACTGTAAAGTGAATTGACTGTATATTTGTGGGCGAACGCGGCAGCCAATTGCGCACAGCAATGTCCCACAAACAGTCGTAGATTGAAAATGACCAATTTTATTATTGTTTTTAGTTTTGGTGGGATTATTATTAGGCTCTGTGTGGAGAAAGGAAACTTGTTGCCAATGTCACTTTCTCTCTCAGTCTGCGAGCTGCTCATTGAAGGAAAGTACTCTCTCTCTCTCTCTCTCTCTCTCTCTATCTGCTGTTTTGTTTGTTTGTCTCTTTCTTTCCTTCTGTCATTCTGTCATTCTGTCATTCTGTCATTCTTGCTTTCTTTCTTTCTTTCTTTCTCTCCTTTACGTAATCCTCTTCTTTATCTCTTACACCCTTTCGTTCTCTCTAAATCGCTTTTCTTTCTTTCTTCAACTTTCATATCTTACATATTCAGAAATCGCTGCGTATCAGCAAGCTTGATATTAACTTTCTTGGAGGTTAAGAATAAAACACTCAGCATATATGGAAACAGGAAAGTTGTTTACTTTTCACATTGAATCGGAACTGGGGGACAAAGAAACAACAACAACAAGATTACATTTATAGAGCGCCGTTCACGTCGGGAGGAAGTCCCAAGGCGCTGGAACAAGTTGGGTCAGGACCCGAGCAGAGGAGAAATGGTCAGGGTGAGGGTTGGAAAGGGAGGGAGAAGGAGGAAATGGACAGGGTGAGGGTTGGAAAGGGAGGGAGCGAGGAGAAATGGTCAGGGTGAGGGGAGGGAAGAGAGGGAGCGAGGAGGGGTGAAATGTTCAGGCTGAGTAGAGGGAAGGAAGGGGGCGATGAGGGTAGAGAGTCGAGAGGGGAGCTGAAGGCACGATCAAAGAGAAGGTCTTGAGACCGGCCTTGAAGGAGGAAAGGGAGGAAGCGGCGAAGGCACTGGGGATGGAGTTCCAGAGCCTCGGGGCTGAGAGGCTGAAGGCCACCTATGTTAGAGCGGTTGGGACGAGGGATGTGGAGCATTCCGGAGCCAGAGGAACGGAGGGTACGGGCAGTTATGTCGGGAGGTATAGTGTATGTATAGTATGTATAGTAGGTCGGAGAGGTAGGAGGGAGCGAGGCCGTGAATGGCCTTGTAGGCGAGGATGAGGATCTTGAAATCAATCCTCTGGGGCACGGGAGAAGTTTGTATAATATTACACATTGCAGCCAGTTCAGTTCGAAAGAAACCCCACTTCCCGGGAGAATTGAGGAGGATAGGGATTTTTATCATTTCCTTTGACCCAAGATATATTGCTTCAAGTAAACACCGGAATTTACAGTCAACAATTCCTCTGGGTATGTCGCTTTGGAACCAATATCCAGACAAAGTTAGTGACTTTACAAAATATAAAATAAAAGCTGGTCATTTGAGAAACACGCTTCATATTTGGAGCTCAGTAATCCTTTCTGCAACACAGAATGCATTTTTCTTCATAATTGCTAATATCGGTTGTAGGAAAGGCTCAGTTGTAAATAATTGGGAGCTGTCGTTCAGAATAATACACTTTACAAATTGACTTGAATAAAATTTCATTTTAGTACGAAAGAAGTTTTTTNCTCACTTACTTTCAGTTACAGTTAAATTGGTTCCTGATCCATCTTCTGTGTATTCATCGCAATACCACAGTCACACAACTCTCATCCTACACAGTGCAAAACCTGTTGTATCAGATCATGGTTTAATACTGTCACAAATAAAACTAGATGCTGACAAATGGTTCAATAATTTCGATTTGATCAACACTTTCCGAACTTCAGACTTTTTATTTGTCCATATCATGTTTCTATTCATTGTTTCCACCCAAACGCTGACGAAGTTGACGGCCCAGCGAACAGCTTTCTGCAAAATTCATGCAAAATGTCAGCTTGAAATAAATAATATTGAGAGTAAGCTTTCGACATATTCAGCAGCATAAAATAGGACATAATTTTCATTGATCAAGTCTAATTTATTTTCTTGAAAATAGCTGTGTAGTATTTGTGCTGTTGTTTTGCAATGTGACCCTCGCAAACACAGCACAGTATTTAATGTCAACACAAAAACCAATGGTTTGAACAACAATTGATATGTGTTCTGCAATTTAAAATCAACCAATCAATGACATAACGTGTAAAATTCTTTTGAATATTGTCCCAGTAGGACTTTGTATGCCTCAGCAATAAATTGTTATTGATACGAAATCAAGCAGAATTCTTTCGACAGAGTCGTAATGATTTTTCTTAAGTATTCATAAATAATGGTCGTCTCTTAAAGGAAGTGATATTAAACATCATTGCATATCTCACACCAATGAGGAATGCGCATTGAACTCACTGACAAGTTCACATTCTCTGTGGTTTACCTGTGAGTTGGCGATTGGCCTTTTTGTATTGTTGGAAGCCCAGATACAGCATTGTGGACAACCACCATCGCTATCCCATCTCCAGAGATATCGAGCTTTACAGTAATAGTCAGCGCTGTCTTCAACTTGCAAAACATTAATTTCCAGAGAAGAGGACCACGATTCCATATCTGTCTTCACAACAAACCGTCCTTCACGAGGGATGGGCTTCCAATCTCTTTCATTTGGAAACCGCCTATAAAACTCCATACTTTGGAATACGCTTTGATAACTTGCTGAGAAGACACAGTTGATGGTTAAAGACTCGCATTCTTGTCTTCTAACAGGAGACGGTGTCTGCGTTACTTTAGCGCTGAAAACATCTGAAAATGATTCACAATATTACATCAGTTTAACAGATCTTCAAATTTGACCACTTCTATTGCAAATCCATTGCAAGCACTGGCTTGTTTTCCCTTGATATCAGCAAATATAATATAATCATGATTTTGTAATATAATTATAATATTAATGAGTACATAACATTGTGATGTATAACGAAATTAAAGCAAAATAATTGACTGCCGCGTTTCGCCCACAAAATACAAAGTTATTTCAGTACACAAACCAATGTTTGAAGCGACCTGAGACGTCCCATCCACATCTTAACGCTATACATCAATTACACGGATTATTTATATTGTGCAAATATAGTATTGATGACATTCACTGCTGCAGTGTAGTGCTGTGTTGTGGAAACAACCACTTACATTGTAAGAAGAGGAAGGAGATGGAGACGCAGAGGAGAGACATCCTCTCACCGCTGGGAGTTACCGTCAGCCCCGGACACCTCAGAGTGACTGTGAGTAACACTGGGCTGTTCTGTAAGAGCGTTGGAGACTTGGTTTATTTGTGATGAACAGCGTCACATCATGGCTGGTGTCAGCGGCTTTGAGGGGTGGGCGGGGGGTGGTTTGGGGGTGGAGGGGAACAACATACATGAGGAAAGGGACTGATTAACTGTGCCCGAGAGCAATGGGCAGAGAGGGGGATTTGGCTATGACTGTGAGACTCTCATTTAAGTTTAAATGGACAATTGACGGGGAAGCCAACGAGATGGAGTATAATCTGACACTGTGAGAGGGACAAAGGCTGTTTGGTGTAGAGAGGGCTTTACTGGGAATTGGGAAAGGTACATAAATAAACTACTTACACACCTTTGACTTGAAGTGAGTCCTGTTACAGTGACCAGCAGCAGGACGGGGAAGCCGGTCAAGGCAGCAGAGAGTGAGTGAGATATGGGTGATGATGGATGGGAAGGTGTAGGGAGAAATTGGAGTGAAGGAGTATGGCATGCGGTGGTTTTATAATTCATGGGAATAGAGGGGGTGACAAAGGGATGATGGAGGAGGAAGAGAAGGCAGCGAACATGATGGTCACTTTTCAGCCTATCATGGGAAGGAGTTTTTCACGACTTAACGATATGGTAATGCACTGTATTATTATACAAGCAATACTATTAATTCCTGACTGTCTGTCTGTCTCTATTTCCGTGTGTCTGTGTATCTGTATGTGTGTGTGTGTGTGTGTCTGTCTGTCTCTGGCTGTCCGTCTGTGTGAGTTTCTCTCTCTCTCTCCCTCTCTCTCCCTCTCTCTCTCTCTCTCTCTCTCTCTAGCTGTCTTTCTTTGAATCGTTAGTAAAGCTTCTTTGCTGCACACACACACACACGCCTCTGTTTAATGTTAAGTGCAACCCGCTTGTTTTTCGAATGCTTCACCTCTTTCCAGCGTTAAAACATCTCTGCCATATAATAATAATAATTGAATTAGTAATCCATCACTAAATATATGACGCCGCCTCTTTTAGGCGAAACGTGCCAATGGTTTCGCCTAAAAAACAGTCACGACGCTTTACAGTATATTCTGTAAAGTGTTTGGTGGCGTCTCGTTGACGTGATGGGGCGCTGTATAAAAAAGAAAGATTGTTAGTTTTGGTTATTCTTTTCAGAAATATCATTGGTCTTGAGCATTGTGGTGATTTAGCGGTTTAATGAGGAGCAGCTGATCACTTTAGGTATAAGAAGATAATCACTTTTGGAATAAGAAGATAATCACTTTAGGTATAAGAAGATAATCACTTTTGGAATAAGAAGATAATCACTTTGGGGATTATTTTTTGACTTGAACGATGGAGTGGGAGAGCAAAGCAGTTTTGGGATGTGTGTGAGGGAGAGGCGGTAGGTTGATCATGTTGGAGTCCACTGTCATCTTATAAGCCTTATAATCCTTGCATCGTATATGGATCCCTGTCACGACGCGAAGAGATTCAAAAAATAGACTGAAGAGTTGATTGATTTTACATTTTCTTGGAAAAATAAATCATCCAATTGTGCACAGCAGTTTCCCAAAAACAGTCGCAGATTGAGCGATCGAATTAATATTTTGCTCATTTATTTATTTTCTTGCTTGAAAAAATCAATGCATGTGTTTTCTTTTTTAATTAAACATAGATTTAATTATCTACGAATCGAGTAACAAGTGGGCTAATACTTATTTTTAGGTAAACAAAGAGACGTGTGAAGTAAGGACAATTGCCTATCATTTTTTTTCCAACCAGGAATCGAAACCAGCTCCTCTCACTTCTGATATCATTGCTCTAACCACTAAGATAAAAGACAACACGTTGTGTGCAGTGCTCAGCACTAATAAGGTTTCCTCCTGATGCGAAAACTGCTGCATAAAAATGAGATTTATTGTATTGTTATACAGCGACATCTGTTGGCATTTCAGGAGAATGTCAGGAGTTGAAGTATTAAATCTAAAATCTTGGTTAGAATTACCAGAGTGTGCATTGTGGACTGTACACCGTTAATATGAATATTCAGATTAAAACCCTCCACTTGAACAGCGCCTTCATCAAACTCTACTTACGATATCTTTGCTCCACGAATTCCCCCCACGATGACAGGACTTGTTAAATAGGTCAACTGTCAGACGAACATCTGTGCTGAGAACAAACCTTCTCTCTCCTCTTGAGTGATTTAGTTACAGTGGTGTAGTCTGTCAATAACACGGAGAAATAATAATAATATTCCTTGCATTTGATACAGCGACTGATCACATCTGCCAGAAGTCTCAAAGAGCATCAAAGGATACGCTGCAAAATCTAGTGAGTGTGTATGTTGTGGATGAAACGCAGCAGCCAACGGCACTCATCGAAGTACATCAACCTGTCGTGGATTGAGTGAAAAAAATATTATTATTTTTTAAAAGTATCAATACCCCAGAAAAAGCGATCCGCCAATCGACAACCAACCGCTTTCTTACTAACTGTGTTTTGCCCGATTGGGAATCAAACGTAAATCCAGTCGATTGCGAGGCGAGTGCTCTAACATCTAAGCTACAGGATTTAAATGGATTGAAACTCTCTTTGCAAGAACTTTTCGTTTATATGTAAAACCAACGAAAGCAGAGTTCTTTGGGGTAACATTGTGCCTGAAGGTTAGTTGGGTTTGTGTACAGGGAAGTCATTGCCTTGCAGCACTGTGCATCTGATCTTAAGCCACAAGAGTACGTGGCAGAGTCAGTGACAATGAGACTGAGAATGATTAATGTGGTTTGTTCCTGACTCTTGTCCAGATGTGAAGTGAAACGGCCTTTGGCGTAATCTGCAGTGTTGTCTACCCCATTGGTATGTCTGTAGAGAATGTATTGGGGAGCCAGACCTGGGTGATGTCTGTACCAGTACAGAGCAGCATAGTTCGAGCTGGTGGTATATGAGCAGCTCAGACTCACTGTGCCTCCCTCTTGTTTGCTCAGCCCCGCTGTCTGCTGTCTGACGGGATCTCCCACCACCACATCTGCAACGAGAGGAAAGGATCAACTTGAAACACGGCTCCATATTACTCCTGTCGTCCAGTGGACTCGCCTCGAAAGGGATGGGACTCGGGTTTTATTCCCTGGAAGGACAGGGATAGACTTTGGGAAGTTTCCTATCTGTACATACGCCTCTGTTTACCGAGCAGTAAGTAGGAACCCAGTTGTTAATCGATTGGCTAAATAATGTGTGGTCACTCAATCCACGACTGTCAGTGGGGAAAATGCTGTGCGAATTAAGATGCCACTTTTTGAACACGAAATACGGAACCACTATGCTGTCAAGTATATGCTTTCAAGTGGCTCGAAATACCTCCAAAAGGGGAAAAGTCGCTATCTCGAATGCAAGGGCTATTAGTATTATTATTATTATTAATATTACGCTTCCGCAACTAATAATTTGACTACTAACTCACTTTGGGAGAGAAAGACAAGAATGTTAAATAGCTTGAGCCTTCCTCCAGATGAGACACTCTCTGTATAAATATCAATCTGTTTTGTATGTTGCATAGCCTCACCTGACATAAAGCTCAACAGGAGAAGGTAATCCATGAGCAGTCGCATTGTCGCCATTCAGCAAGCAGCCTTTCCCACCAGAGTTTGACGATGGAAAGTGTTTAACAAAGGTGACGAGTTTCAGCATCACATCCGTGATCTCACAGCAGTGTTTCCTTGACAAGTTTACTTGACCTTGTTGTCAGGCTAATAACTATGGACGTTGGGCCGCACTCAATTATATGTTCAGTGGCTTTATCTCCACCAAGTTGAAGACAATATTGATGTGAATGAAGTTTTGGTGAGAAAGAATCAAACTAATCCTTGCATTATGTAGAGCTTCATTCAGACAACAATTACAACAACGAATTACATTAAACATCGACTTTCACAAATCGCTTTAAAGTGAAGGATTTTGCACTCGATCTGCAGATTAGGATGAGAGAGGGGTGGAGAGCATGGAGAGGGGAGGAGGGATAATCTCTTAAGACACGGTTTAAAACGGTGGTCTTGAAATGGATGCGAGTGAACGATATATTTTATTAGATGTTGTAGATCCTCTTCCACCTTTAAAAGCGACCAAGTTCTCTACCGCCCAACCTCAGCAACTGCCACAAACACTACCCACCCGGACACTGATATCCCTCTGTCAGGATATCGCTTCTTGTTTCGAGCCGTTCCGTGGGATCTTTATTATCCAACTGAACATTCAAGGTTTGAGTAATCAACATTAAATTGGAGGGATTATTACCCTTTGGAAAAGCGACTGTTGATCGATTTACAATTGGGTCCTTACTCACTCCTCTGTAAACATAAGCCCGTGTGAGGAGCGATGAAACTTGCCAAAGGCTTCACTACGCACGGGATCGAAACAGGGTCCTCCAGTTTGAGAGTCGAGAATTATTTCCACTCCGCCACAGGGTTCAGTTTAAGTAATAAAACAAAAGAAACATGATTTGTTTTATTACATTGACAGATCAAAGTCGATCAATAGCAACTGGACGTGCAATACATAACTGAAGCATCCCTTGTGTTCTGAATTTATTGTAACATATGATGTTGTGAACCTTTAGCTGACAAGTTGGTGTGAGGTTAATGCGGTTTGCGCTGATTCTGGTTACAGACGGATCATCCCTATGTACAAAGTGAAGGCAGTTTTTGTACGAGACTTGCAGTGCTGTCTATCACTGTGGTGAGACTAAAGGCACAGTAATACACAGCGCTGTCAGACACCACCAGCTCTGAGATGGATAAACTGGTGGATGAATTGGATGTCTGTAGCTGAGCAGAGAAACGATTTCCAAACCCTGTTCCTTTTCCTTGATTATCTCCAGAATATCTCCAAATTATAAACTCCGGCTGTTTGTCTGGGTAATGTCGGTACCAATAGAGATAGTAATAGCTTTCAGTCGTGGAATAAGTACATTGCAAAATCTCAATTTCTCCTTCTTTCTTAACCATCTTGGCAGCTTTCTGACTGACGGAATCACCATCACAGAGGTCTGCAATAAAGATGGAAGAGCACAAAATTATATTATTCATTCGTTGCATCAATTACATTTTGAGCGCATTTGAAAGTCCTCCCGTCGAGAAATCCGTTATGCATACGTCCTTTGTTAACCATGAATTAATAATAATCATAGTATTTTATGAAAAGCATTATCACTTTGTTGAGAGGTCTGGATGCTCTTCACGGAATTTGTTCTCGAGTTATGCTGTGTATTTTTGTGGGCGAAAAAGGACATCGAATTTAGCACAGCATTGCCTAAAATAACATTCCTGGAATACACGACCAAACAATTATTTTTAAAAACGGATCATTTTCCACGGAAGTAGATCAGACACACCATTAAAAACGTTTCAATTTAATTAATATTTAGAAGGAATATTACCTCGAGTTACGGAGCAACGGGACTGCAACTTACAGCTGGGTACGCAGAGGCATGTTTGTGCTTATGGAGTAAGAAAACCAGCTTAACTGTTCACCATGCCCGGGAATCGAGACCAGGTCCTGTCGTTTGCGAGGCGAGAGCTCTCACCACTGAACTACAGGTTACCGTCCACAAATTGATGCTGAAGAAGTGCTGACCATCATCACCAAAACTGAATTAGCTCAACAGGGCCTCACCTGACATGAAGGTTCCCAGCACCAGACAGACAGCAAACAGCCTCATTGCTGCTCTTCAGTCTGTGTGATTGTGTCTGTGCCATCAGTTTGCTGATAACCCGCAGTAATTATCGGCATTGGCGGAGCCACAGTCTCACGTCACCTCATTGGCATCTCAGCCGCGTTTCAATACAGTATCCAATTGCTTTTTTACAGCGGTTTTCACCAGTCACTGGGGGAAGAGAATCCTCCCTTCAGCTCCTGGTAACAGCGATGCCCATAGCCATAACTAGTAGACTGATCATCAAAATAATATAACAATAATCGTTCCATTTGATGTAGGGTATTATCAAATTTTCCAGAAGACCGAAAGCGCTTCACATAATCTATTACATAGTGTAGTGACTTTGCATTTTGTGGGCGTATCAAGGCATACGATTGCGCACAGCAGTGTACCATAGATAGTCGTGGATTGAGTGACCAAATTGTTTACCCCTTATTATTCTTTTGAGGGAAATATTAATGGCGAAAAAGCAATCCGCCAATCAGTTTCATATCTAAAGCTCGCGAAACGACGGTTTGTGCAGTAAGGAAACTTTCCGAACATTTCTCCCTGCCGGGAATCTAACACATGTCCCTCGCCAGCGAGATATGTGCTCTAACCACGGTTATTGCATGGTCAGTTGAGTTCATGGGCTCATTGAGTTGTTTGTTTGACAGTCAGATGAGCCGTCAATGTAATGTTCTCTTTGTGTCTCTGTCTGGTTTCCTTTCCTACAGTAAATCTCTGCTGCGGCCCAGAGAGACAGAAGCGCAAACCCACTAAACGCTGAGAGTTTTTGTACGAGTCTCTGACTGGTTCACATCACTGTGTGGTTCAAGAGCACAGTAATACACAGCGCTGTCAGACAGCTCCAACAGGGAGATGGTTAAACTGGTGAATTTTGTCGAGGTTTGGAGCTCAATAGAGAACCGCTTTTTTGCAAAGTCTGCTTTATCTTTATCACCATCAGAACCCTTTTGAAGCACATAATGTGGTTGTGTTTCTTGTTGTTCTCGGTACCAATTTAAATAGTAGTCGCTCAGAGACGTAT
Source organism: Callorhinchus milii (assembly GCF_018977255.1). NCBI lineage: Eukaryota > Metazoa > Chordata > Chondrichthyes > Chimaeriformes > Callorhinchidae > Callorhinchus > Callorhinchus milii. Next base: position 106,281 of record NW_024704870.1, read on the forward strand.
CATAATGACATTCCATGGTCACACTTCCTCCTTCTTTCCCAGTCACTGAAGCCACCTTCTGTGTCACAGAGTCTCCCTGGGTCAGGCCTGAAAGATAAGAACGTGCAGCCCTGTAGCTCAGTAGTTAGAGCGCTCGCCTCGCAAGCGACAAGAGCCGGGTTCGATTCCGGGACAGGACAGGGCATAATCTTAGGCTAATTTCCTTAACGCACCCAGCTCTGATTACCCAACACTAAGTAGAAATATGTTGGTTGAACAATTAGTTGATCCCTATCCGGGAATAATATTCCGTTCAAAAAGAAAATAACAGACATTTAAAATGTAGTCAGTGAATCGTTGATTATTTGGGGGACACTACTGTGCGGAATTGGCTACCGAGTCTCCACCGCGAAACAGAAAGTCTCTGCAATTGAGTCTATTACTTGAAGCGCCTTGAGACTGCTCGAAAACATATTGAAGCGCCATATGAAACGCGATTACAATGATTATTATGTTTAATAATATGAGCAGAAAAGGAAACCGATTCAGTTAAATGATTTTAAAAAATAATTGAAAGATGTATAATTCTTATAGTAAATTACCTATTAAAATGGCAGCGAGAACCAGACACAAACTGGTTCCCTTCAACCCCATCACTTACTCCACAACTGAGCACTTGAGTGGATAAGATATTGGTGTTGTTCGGAGGCGAATGGCTTTGAGTCTGGTTGACACTTGATCGCTATGACCTCACTTCCTAATCAAGTGACGCGGCATCGTCTGCTCAACGTTGGAGGGAAGTTAAAGTGTCACAGTTTATCTTCTGGGGGAAGTAAGAGTGAATTTCCTTCGAGCCCATTCAATTTAGTGACAGGCTTGACACAGAAAGGAAGACCAGATTTGTTGGTTTCCATGATACCACAGAGGTAGGATTGTAAATAACCAAATAGGGATTTAAAGGTGAGTGTGAGGATCTTGAATTCGGTCTGAGGCGGTTGAATTCGCTGGCGAATGGGAGCGAGTGGATTGGGATAGGTTCAGATCAAAAACTAACGTAATCGTGTGTGAAAGTAACAGAACATACAGGTTTTTGGATTGTATGCAATTTGTGAAGGGAAGGGGCAGGTTATAGAGTAAGCAGGCACTTTGTGTAATCTTGCCTGGACATGATCAACGCAAGAATTTAGATGTAAAATCAAGGAAACCAGCAGCCGAGCCTGAAAGAATAAATGTTCGCCTTCCATTACATTACATTACATTCTCATAATATTCATAAGAGCGCTCCAGACTGGGCACTCCAAAGCCCACGGGTGGCTGAAGATATTTCTTCACCAAACTGTACTGAAGGGGTGGTCCCAAGCTGGACGAGCAGTGAGAAACCTTGCCAGATGGTGATATCAATAGCAAGCTGTGCAGTTTTAGCTGGTTAGACTCCAGCAGTTACCCCCAACGCACGCTCTGGGGTCCCCAAGCCTTGGCTCTTGCCAATCTGCACCTAGAACGTTCTGGAATTAGGTTCACAGGATGCATCCCTCCAGGGAGAGAGTGCGCATTTCATTCCGATAATCTATCTCTGGGATTTCCATGTGTAGGGGGGGCTGCGTGGAATTCTCAGTTCGGTTGGGATACTCTTAAGAATGGTGATGGGTTTTGGCACGTGTCGGGCACCCGGCTGACCAAAAAAAGGATATTTCCATCCATCTAATCCTTTATCATGGCTCATTGGCTATTTGATTTCCTTTCTTCCCAAATACCAGCATCCAGTCTCTGCTTCATACAGAGCCCAACAGCATTGATACACGTGACAGTTTGGGTAATAATAATCCCTCCAAAATAAAACAATAATAAATTGGTCATTTTCAATCTACGACTGTTTGTGGGACATTGCTGTGTGCAATTGGCTGCCGCGTTCGCCCACAAATATACAGTCAATTCACTTTACAGTCTATTCTGTGAAGCGCTTTGGGACGTCCTCCCGACGTGAAAAGCGCTATATCAAATGCAAGGATTATTGTTATTATTATTATTATTCCATCATCTGAGGTGACATACTTTTAGTTGTACGTTCTCTTATCTGTCAGAATGCTTTTGGTTCAGGATTCAAGTTGACAATTTGAGATCAAATTCTAGATTGAAATTCAGATTCATGAAACAATAATTCTTCATAAACTGTCATTCATGACAGCCGTTGCTCCCGTATCATAATGGAAACTAAAAGAGTAATTCGCAATCATTTTGCCAAAAGTCCTATGCGATCATTATCTTCCACGTGAACAGACAAGTCAGTACCTCAGTCGAATAACAATAACAAACCTTTCATTTGATAAAGCACATTATCTCGTGTTAGAGACGTCTTAAAGAGCTGCATTGAAAATATTGTAAAGTGAATTCATGGTACGTTTTGCGACATCCAAGAATTGAATTTTTTTAATCTTTTATTTCAAGGATTTATTACCGACCCGGAAAAGTGATACAAAACGTTGCAAGGCCGCCGGATATAATTATCTCTTCCAAATGATGCTCGACTTCAAAATACTCCGCTTCAAATCCCCTTCTGGATTAAAGATGACAATTTGTAAATGCTTAAATTTAGCTGGCAGCCTTCTTTGATTTCTTGATCAGTTGGACATTAATAGTAAAGTGTCGCCCTCTGAAGGCCAATGTGCCACAATTCATCACTGCTTCATATTTCATGGCAAACTTGAAGTAAAGCAGTGATTGTAATAATAATGTGTTGAGGTTCCCAGTGGCTTATATTACTGAGGCTCAGAGTACAGTAACACTCCCCGCTGTCAGACACTGTGAGACCACAGATACTGAAGCCCCCCCTTCCACACACCAAATCCTCGCCTCACAATTATGTTGATCTGTCCTGAGCCCCAAAGGGCCTTTTTTCATTATAATAGTTTACATTGCAACACAGAATTGAGCCAAACTTGCCAACGGCAATTGTACATTGTTGTACTTGCGGACTATTTAACCAGTAATAAATAGGAATCCGTTGTTATTCGATTGGCGAACCACTTTCCGGGTTAATAATCCCTCCGAAAGGTGTTGGTCACTGCTCTCCGCCAATCGACAAACAGATGAGTTCCTACTTACTGCTATTTAAACAGAGGTGTGTGGAATAAGGAAACTTGCCCATCGTTTCGCCCCACCGTGAGTCGAAACCAGGTCTCTCACTGTCGAGGTGAGTGTTCTAACCACTGAGCCACCGGACATCGCAGATAAAACCTTTGAATCAATATTGGTCATTGATTGGAACATTGGCACATTGAAATACAGTACATTTGTTTGTCAGTCTGAAACTTTAGGAAACCCATCGCCAAGCTGTAGAGACTCCAAATATCGCTACCTCCCACCTCCTCATGGAAATCACTGAAATAGTCTTTTTGAATGGAATGAGCATTCTCCTCCTTATGAAACTATGCAGTTTAGCTAAATCCGTCAATGATTAGCCGCAAGTTGGCGAGAACCAATGCTTGAGGACCCCCACATTACGCTTTGGGGTAACTGTTGCTGTATAACCAGCCAATGCCACATAGTTTCCCATTCACACCGCCAATTCGCAGCAACTTCTTTTAGCAGTATATTTTGCGAAGCCGTTTGAGACATCGCGAAGTCGCGATAAGACGCTACATTAAATGTAAGGTTCACTCTTATTCGTTTCCCTACACGAACTTTTTCATCACATTTTGCTTGTGGTTGGCAATCAGCCGCGTGTTTCCTCTGAGAGACACAGGAGCAAAGTAAAAAATGTGAATTAGGTCAACTGTCAGCATTAACATCTGTGCTGAGATGAGACCCTTTCTCTACTCTTTGGGGGTTTATGCACAGTGATGTAGTCTGACAGTAACACTGTGTGTGTGATGGTACAGTAATGTTTGACCATGTCAGGTAGAGCCACGGGGAACACAAATACAGTGGCTATCTTCCTGCCCATGTACGGAGTCCTGTAGCTCAGTGGTTAGAGCACTCGCTTTGCAAGTGAGAGACCTGAGTTCAATTCCAGGCAGAGGGCGAAACCTTGGGCAAGTTTCCTTACTCCACACGCCTAATAATAATCCCTCCAAAAAAACAAACACAATAATAAATTGGTCATTTTCAATCTACGACTGTTTGTGGGACATTGCTGTGCGCAATTGGCTGCCGCGTTCGCCCACAAATATACAGTCAATTCACTTTACAGTCTATTCTGTGAAGCGCTTTGGGACGTCCTCCCGACGTGAAAAGCGCTATATCAAATGCAAGGATTATTATTATTATTACAGATTTGGCGTTAAATTTTGCGTTGCAAATTCAGCAATGAATACATCCCCCTCAGAATCATGTCTCCTTGTGTACAGAGGAGGTTCGCTTGGATACTGACGGTACCAGAATATTAAACCATTGGTGGAATCAGCAGAGAAGGTGCAGCTCAGGGTTACAGTCTGTACTTCAGTAACAGACATTTCCACCTCTGATGGTTCAACACTGACTCCATCTCCTGTCCCTATAGCCAGAGAAAACATGTTTATCAGTGTCATACAAAGCCCGGAGGTAAACCCACTAATTGTTTCAAGGGTTAGGGAGAAAGACTTAACATCATGCACAATAAAAGTGAATATAACATCGCAAAGGAATTAACAGCGCAAATGTGCTGCCCTGTTAACCACAAAGCACATAGCAACTCAAATTTGCAATCAAAATATGTGAATAGCTTTAAGTTATACTCTATGCCGAAAAACATATAAGGGCTGTTGTTCCTTCATCTCAAGGATTTATTTTCTATGCTGGGTTGTCAAAAAATCAGACTTGTGCTCCAGCATAGGTCAAGTAATACCCATTGATTATCTTGACTTCATCTACTGCAACTAACATAATAGCAATGATTGCATTTGATGGAGTGATTGTACATTTTCATCTGGAGCGCACAACTGTGTCCTGCAAAAACAGTCGTGAATCAAGAAACAAATCTATTATTTGCCAATTAGTTTTGCAGCGGTCATTACCGCAGAAAATAATTTGACAGTCGACCAACAAACGCGTTCCCACGTACTGTAAGAAAAACAGAGGCGCGAGTATGGAGTAAAGAAACTTGACCAACTTTTCGCACTGCCTGGGATTCGAACCCATGTCCTCTCACAAACAATTAAGGTACAAGTCTCCATTGACATTAAAATATCACTTTATAACAAATCAGTGTGAAAATATATGTAACAGCTTTTCAAGTGCCCGCTGTAACAAACAAAAAATTGGATTAGGTATTTTTACTGCAAAATATACAGTCAATTCAATTTAAAGAATAATCTGAGAAGCGCTTTGAGAAGTCTCAATGACGCGCTGCGAGAAAAAGTCAAATGGAAAGATTATTTTATTTGTTATTTTCTTTTTATTGCTGTTACTATTAACATGCGAAACTTCCGAAAACATTTATCACAATCTTCTCTCTGTTGGTGAAGAACATCTCAACTATACAGTAAGAAAAGTATCACATATTTTAGCTGACTTGACAAACCTCAACAAGATGTGAGCTACGGTGGCATTTGGCAGAAGGTTTGTTACACTCTCTGTCACTAACTGTACTGTACTGTTTCCCAGCTTTGGCTGTGATGAGGGTTATTGTACGAGGTTTCCTATGATGTGTATCACTGTGGTGCAGACTGAGTGCACAGTGGTACATAGCGGAGTCTGTCAGCCGCAGGCCGGCGATGGTTAAAACGCTGATTTTCTTGGCAGTGTCAAGAGAAGCAGAAATATGACCTCCAGTGGGGTTTCCTCCCTCTCCTGAGGGGTTTCTGTGGAGCAGGTATTTCAGGCCCTCGCCAGGGGACTGACGGTACCAGGAGACGCTGAAATCCTGTCCACAGAATCCTGAATATTGGCAATGTACATTTATCCTCTCACCAGAAAAAGCACTTTGTTCAGGCGGTGACTGGGAAACTGTATAACTGGATCCTGCGGGACGCAAATTACAGGTTACTTAGAATTATGGCATTATGGAACCTAACCCAAACACAACCCTTTCAGGCAGTGCATTGCAGACTGTAACAACTTTCTTTGCAAATAAATCCTCATTATCTCACCTCTGGACCTTTTACCACTTAACATCAATTTGGGTTCACTGGTTACTGAAAGGCTGACCAATGAGAATATTTATATCTATCTACTCTATCAAATCCCCTCACAAATATGAACACTTCAATCAGATCTCCACTCAACCTTCGGTCTCTAAGCAGAACATTACCAGAGACCCGAGTATCTCCATTTGAATGAAGCCTCTCGCCCTGGGCATCATTCAAGAAAATCTCCTTCGAACCCTGTCCACGACCATAGCACTTTCCCCAACGTGTCCGTGAAAAACTTTATACTAAATGTAAGAATCACTGTTCAATCAACAGTAGAAAGAGACGAGGAATGGATAAATTTAGAGTGCGGCTCTGCACCGTCCAACGTGTGGCTATTGCTGTGACACCATTGTTATGATCGCTCATCAATGCAACGTTTAATTAAGCTTTTTTTTTATCTTATACTTAGCCTATGATCAGGGGAATGTTTTGCAGAGAATCAGGTGTCAGATTGTGCCGTTAAATCAGTGGGTTTACAGTTGAGGAAAATGGAATGTTTCCCTTCTGTAAATGCCGTTACGTTAACATCGCTGTTGGAGGAGGTTCATTCTCTGATTTGTTGCCAATATCAGTTTCTCTCTCAGTCTGTTAGATGCTCATTGAAGCAAAGTACTCTCTCTCTATCTCTATCTCTCCATATCTCTCTCTCTCTCTCTCTCTCTCTCTCTCGCTTTCTCTCTCTCCCTGTCTGTTTTATTTTGTTTGTTTGTTTGTCTCTTTCTTTCTTTTTTCTTTCTTTCTTTCTTTCGTTCTTTAGTTCTTTCTTTCATTCTTTCTTTCTTTCTCTCCTTTACGTATCCTCTTCTTTATCTCTTACACCCTTTCCTTCTCTCTAAATCGCTTTTCTTTCTTTCTTCATCTTTCATATCTTACATATTCAGAAATCGATGCGTACCAGCAAACTTGATATTAACTTTTATACATTTATTAAATGTATAAAATTAAATGATATTGCACTTATAGAGCGCCTATCACGTCGGGAGGAAGTTCCAAGGCGCTGGACCAAGTTGGGTCAGGACCCGAGCGGAGGAGAAATGGTCAGGGTTAGTGGAGGGAGTGAGGAGGGGGGAAATGGTCAGGGTTAGTGGAGGGAATGGAGGGAGCGAGGAGGGGGAAATGGTCAGGGTGAGTGGAGGGAAGGGAGGGAGTGAGGAGGGGGGAAATGGTCAGGGTTAGTGGAGGGAATGGAGGGAGCGAGGAGGGGGGAAATGGTCAGGGTGAGGGGAGGGAATGGAGGGAGCGAGGAGGGGGGAAATGGTCAGGGTGAGGGGAGGGAAAGGAGGGAGCGAGGAGGGGGGAAATGGTCAGGGTGAGGGGAGGGAAGGGAGGGAGCGAGGAGGGGGGAAATGGTCAGGGTGAGGGGAGGGAGGGAGGGAGCGAGGAGGGGGGAGATGGTCAGGGTGAGGGGAGGGAAGGGAGGGAGCGAGGAGGGGGGAAATGGTCAGGGTGAGGGGAGGGAAGGGAGGGAGCGAGGAGGGGGGAAATGGTCAGGGTGAGGGGAGGGAAGGGAGGGGGTGAGGAGGGGTAGAGAGTCGAGAGGGGAGCTGAAGGCACAGTCAAAGAGAAAGGTTTTGAGACCGGCCTTGAAGGAGGAGAGGGAGGAAGCGGCGAAGGCACTGGGGATGGAGTTCCAGAGCCTGGGGGCTGAGAGGCTGAAGGCCCGACCACCGATGGTAGGGCGGTTGGGGCGGGGGACGTGGAGCAGACCGGAGCCGGAGGAACGGAGGGTTCGGGCAGGTAGGTAGGGGGATAGTAGGTTGGAGAGGTAGGAGGGAGCAAGGCCGTGAATGGCCTTGTAGGCGAGGATGAGGATCTTGAATTCGATCCTCTGGGGCTCGGGAGAAGTTTATATAATATTACACATTGGAGCCAGTTCAGTTCGAAAGAAACCCCACTTCCTGGGAGAATTGTTGAGGATAGGGAGTTTTATCATTTCCTTTGACCCAAGATATATTGCTTCAAGTAAACACCGGAATTTACAGTCAACAATTCCTCTGGGTATGTCGCTTTGGAACCAATATCCAGACAAAGTTAGTGACTTTACAAAACATAAAATAAAAGCTGATCATTTCAGAAACACGCTTCATATTTGGAGCTCAGTAATCCTTTGTGCAACACAGAATGCATTTTTCTTCATAATTGCTAATATCGGTTGTAGGAAAGGCTCAGTTGTAAATAATCGGGAGCTGTCGTTCAGAATAATACACTTTACAAATTGACTTGAATAAAGTTTCATTTTAGTACGAAAGAAGTTTTTTTCTCACTTACTTTCAGTTACAGTTAAATTGGTTCCTGATCCATCTTCTGTGTATTCATCACAACACCACAGTCACACAACGCTCATACGATAGAGTAGAAAACCTGTTGTATCAGATCATGGTTTATCACTGTGACAAATAAAACCAGATGTTGACAAATGGGTCAATAACTTCGGTCTGTCCAACACTTTCCCATCTTCAGACTTTTTATTTGTCCATATCATGTTTCTCTTCATTGTTTCCACCCAAATACTGACGAAGATGACGGACCAGCGAACAGCTTTCTGCAAAATTTATACAAAATGTCAGTTTGAAATAAATAATATTGAAAGCAAGCTTTCGACATATTAAGCAGCATAAAATAGGACATAATTTTCAGTGATCAAGTCTCATGTATTTTCATGAAAATAGCTGCGCGGTATTTGTGCTGATGTTTTGCACTGTGACCATCCCAACCACAGCACAGTATTTAATGTCAACACAAAAACCAATGGTTTGAACAACAATTGATATGTGTTCTGCAATTTAAAATCAACCAATCAATGACATAACGTGTAAAATTCTTTTGAATATTGTCCCAGTAGGACTTTGTATGCCTCAGCAATAAATTGTTATTGATACGAAATCAAGCAGAATTCTTTCGACAGAGTCGTAATGATTTTTCCTAAGTATTCATAAATAATGGTCGTCTCTTAAAGGAAGTGATATTAAACATCATTGCATATCTCACACCAATGAGGAATGCGCATTGAACTCACTGACAAGTTCACATTCTCTGTGGTTTACCTGTGAGTTGGCGATTGGCCTTTTTGTATTGTTGGAAGCCCAGATACAGCATTGTGGACAACCACCATCGCTATCCCATCTCCAGAGATATCGAGCTTTACAGTAATAGTCAGCGCTGTCTTCAACTTGCAAATCATTAATTTCCAGAGAAGAGGACCACGATTCCATGTCTGTCTTCACAACAAACCGTCCTTCACGAGGGATGGGCTTCCAATCTCTTTCATTTGGAAACCGCCTATAAAACTCCATACTTTGGAATACGCTTTGATAACTTGCTGAGAAGACACAGTTGATGGTTAAAGACTCGCATTCTTGTCTTCTAACAGGAGACGGTGTCTGCGTTACTTTAGCGCTGAAAACATCTGAAAATTATTCACAATATTACATCAGTTTAACAGATCTTCAAATTTGACCACTTCTATTGCAAATCCATTGCAAGCATTGGCTTGTTTTCCCTTGATATCAGCAAATATAATATAATCATGATTTTGTAATATAATTATAATATTAATGAGTACATAACATTGTGATGTATAACGAAATTAAAGCAAAATAATTGAATGCCGCGTTTCGCCCACAAAATACAAAGTTATTTCAGTACACAAACCATTGTTTGAAGCGACCTGAGACGTCCCATCCACATCTTAACGCTATACATCAATTACACGGATTATTTATATTGTGCAAATATAGTATTGATGACATTCACTGCTGCAGTGTAGTGCTGTGTTGTGGAAACAACCACTTACATTGTAAGAAGAGGAAGGAGATGGAGACGCAGAGGAGAGACATCCTCTCACCGCTGGGAGTTACCGTCAGCCCCGGACACCTCAGAGTGACTGTGAGTAACACAGGGCTGTTCTGTAAGAGCGTTGGAGACTTGGTTTATTTGTGATGAACAAAGTCACATCATGGCTGGTGTCAGCGGCTTTGAGGGGTGGGCGGGGGTGGTTTGGGGGTGGAGGGGAAGAATATACATGAGGAAAGGGACTGACTCACTGTGCCCGAGAGCAGTGGGCAGAGAGGGCGATTTGGGAATAACTATTCGAGTCTCATTTAGGTTTAAATAGACAATTGACGGGGAAGCCAACGAGATGGAGTATAATCTGACACTGTGAGAGGGACAAAGGCTGTTTGGTGTAGAGAGGGCTTTACTGGGAATTGGGAAAGGTACATAAAGAAACTACTCACACACCTTTGACTTGAAGTGAGTCCTGTTACAGTGACCAGCAGCTGGATGGGGAAGCCGGTCAAGGCAGCAGGGAGTTAGTGAGACATGGGTGATGATGGATGGGAAGGTGTAAGGAGAAACTGGAGTAAAGGAGTATGGCATTCGGTGGTTTTATAATTCATGGGAATAGAAGGGGTGACAAAGGTATAATGGAGGAGGAAGAGAAGGCAGCGAATATGATGGTCACTTTTCAGCGTATCATGGGAAGAAGTTTTTCACGATTTAACGATATGGTAATGCACTGTATTATATACAAGCAATATTATTAATTCCTGACTTGGCCTGTCTGTCTCTATTTCCGTGTGTGTGTGTATCTGTGTGTGTGTGTGTGTGTCTGTCTGTCTGTCTGTCTGTATTTCTCTCTGCCTGTCTGGCTCTGGCTGTCCGTCTGTGTGATTTTCTCTCTCTCTCTCTCTCTCTCTCTAGCTGCCTTTCTTTGAATCGTTAGTAAAGCTTCCTTGCTGCACACACACGCCTCTGTTAAATGTTAAGTGCAACCCGCTTGTTTTTCGAATGTTTCACCTCTTTCCAGCGGTAAAAATTCTCTGCCATATAATAATAATAATTGAATTATTAATCCATCACTAAATATGGGACGCCGCCTCCTTTAGGTGAAGCGTGCCAATGGTGTGCCGCGTTTCGCTAAAAAACAGTCTCGACGCTTTACAGTATATTTGTGAAGTGTTTGGTGGCGTCTCGTTGACGTGATGGGGCGCTGTATAAAATGCAAAGATTGTTAGTTTTGTTTATTCCTTTCAGAAATATCATTGGTCTTGAGCATTGTGGTGATTTAGCGGTGTGAGGAGGAGCTGATCACTTTTGGAATCAGAAGTTTGGGATTATTTTTTGACTTGAACGATGGACTGGGAGAGCAAAGCAGTTTGGGGATGTGTGTGAGGGAGAGGCGGTAGGTTGATCATGTTGGAGTCCACTGTCATCTTATAAGCCTTATAATCCTTGCATTGTATATGGATCCTTGTCACGACGCAAAGAGATTCAAAAAATATACTGAAGAGTTGATTGATATTATATTTTCTTGGAAAAATAAATCATCCAATTGTGCACAGCAGTATCCCAAAAACAATCGCAGATTGAGCGATCGAATTAATATTTTACTCATTTATTTATTTCCTTGCTTAAAAAAATTAATGCATGTGTTTTCTTTTTTAATTAAACATAGTTTTAATTATCTACGAATCGAGTAACAAGTGGGCTCCTACTTATTTTTAGGTAAACAAAGAGACGTGTGAAGTAAGGACAATTGCCTACCAATTTTTTCCAACCAGGAATCGAACCGAGCTCCTCTCGCTTGAGACACTATTGCTCTAACCACTAAAGTAAACGACAACACGTTATGTGCAGTGCTCAGCACAAATAAGGTTTCCTCCTGATGCGAAAACTGCTGCATAAAAATGAGATTTATTGTATTGTTATATGGCGACATCTATTGGCATTTCAGGAGAATGTCAGGAGTTGAAGTATCAAACCTAAAATCTTGGTTAGCATTACCAGGGTGTGCATTGTGCACTTTACACCATTAATATGAATATTCAGATTAAAACCCTCCACTTCAACAGCGCCTTCATCAACCTCTACTTAAGATATCTTTGCTCCACGAATTCCCCCCACCATAACAGGACTTATTAAATAGATCAACTGTCAGACGAACATCTGTGCTGAGATCAAACCTTCTCTCTCCTCTTTAGTGATTTAGTTCCAGTGGTGTAGTCTGTCAATAACACGGAGAAATAATAATAATATTCCTTGCATTTCATACAGCGACTGATCACATTTGCCAGAAGTCTCAAAGCGCTTCCAAGGATACGCTGCAAAATCGAGTGACTGTATATGTTGTGGATGAAACGCGGCAGCCAATGGCACTCATCGAAGTCCCTCAAACTGTCGTGGATTGATTGAGTGAACAATTTATTATTATTATTTTTTAAAAGTATCATTACCCCAGGAAAAGCGATCCGCCAATCGACATGTGTTCTGCCCGATTGGGAATCAAACATAAATCCAGTCGATTGCGAGGCGAGTGCTCTAACATCTAAGCTACAGGATTTCAATGGGTTGAAATTGTCTTTGCAAGAACTTTTCGTTTATATGTAAAACAACGAAAGCAGAGTTCTTTGGGGTAACATTGTGCCTGAAGGTTAGTTGGGTTTGTGTACAGGGAAGTCATTGCCTTGCAGCACTGTGCATCTGATCTTAAGCCACAATAGTACGTGGCAGAGTCAGTGACAATGACACTGAGAATGATTAATGTGGTTTGTTCCTGATTCTTGTCCAGATGTGAAGTGAAACGGCCTTTGGCGTAATCTGCAGTGTTGTCTACCCCATTGGTATGTCTGTAGAGAATGTATTGTGGAGCGAGGCCCGGGTGATGTCTGTACCAGTACAGAGCAGCATAGTTCGAGCTGGTGGTATATGAGCAGCTCAGACTCACTGTGTCTCCCTCTTGTTTGCTCAGCCCCGCTGTCTGCTGTCTGACTGAGTCTCCCAGCACCACATCTGCAACGAGAGGAAAGGACCAACTTAAAACATGGCTCCATATTACTCCTGTAGTCCAGTGGACTCGCCTCGAAAGGGATGGGACTCGGGTTTTATTCCCTGGCAGGACAGGGATTAACTTTGGGAAGTTTCCTATCTATACACACGCCTCTGTTTACCGAGCAGTAAGTAGGAACCCAGTTGTTAATCGATTGACTAAATAATGTGTGGTCACTCAATCCACGACTGTCTGAGGGGAAAATGTTGTGCGAATTAAGATGCCACTTTTCGCCCACGAAATCACTATGCAGTCAAGTATATGCTTTCAAGTGGTTCGAGATACCTCCATAAGAGGAAAAGTCGCTATATCGAATGCAAGGACTATTACTATTGTTATTATTGTTAATATTATGCTTCCGCAACTAATAATTTGACTAGTAACACACTTTGGGAGACAAAGCCAAGAATGCTAAATAGCTTGAGCCTTCCTCCAGATGAGACAGTCTCTGCATAAATATCAATCTGTTTTGTATGTTGCATTGCCTCACCTGACATAAAGCTCAACAGGAGAAGGTAATCCATGAGCAGTCGCATTGTCGCCATTCAGCAAGAAACCTTTCCCACCAGAGTTTAACGATGGAAAGTGTTTACCAAAGGTGACGAGTTTCAGCATCACATCCTTGATCCCACAGCAGTGTTTCCTTGACAAGTTTACTTGACCTTGTTGTCAGGCTAATAACTGTGGGCGTTGGGCTACACTCAATGTATATGTTCATTGGCTTTATCTCCACCAAGTTGAAGACAATATTGATGTGAATAAAGTTTTGGTGAGGAAGAATCAAAATAATCCTTGCATTATTTAGAGCTTATTTTTGACAACAATTGCAACAATAAATTACATTACGCAGCGATTTTCACAAATCGCTTTACAATGAAGGCTTTTGCGCTCGATCTGCAGATTAGGATGAGAGAGGGGTGGAGAGCATGGAGAGGGGAGGAGGGATAATCGCTTAAGACACGGTTTAAAACGGTTGTCTTGAAATGGAGGCGAGATGACCGAGAAATTTTATTAGATGCTTTAGATCCACTTCCACCTTTAAATGCTACCAAGGTCACTACCGCCCACCCTCAGCGAATGGTACAAATATTACCCACCCGGACACTGACTTCGCTCTGTCAGGATATCGCTGTTGTTTCGAGTCGTTCCGTGGGATCTTTATTATCCAACTGAACATTCAACGTTTGAGTGATCAACATTAATTTGAAGGGATTATTACATTTGGAAAAGCGACCCGTTGATCGATTTACAATCGGGTCCTTAGTCACTACTCGGTAAACAAAAGCCTCTGTGAGGAGCGATGAAACTTGCCTATGGTTTCACCAGGCTCGGGATCCAACCCGGGTCCTCTAGTTTGAGAGTCGAGGATTATTCCCACTCCGCCACAGGGCTCCATTCAATTAATAAAACAAAAGAAACATGATTTCTTTTATTACAATCCCAAATGAAAGTAAATCAATAGCAGCTGGAGGTCTAATACCTAACTCAAGCATGCATTGTGTTCTGCATTTATTGTAACATATAATGGCGTGAAACTTTAGCTGACAATTTGGTGTGAGGTTAATGTGGTTGCCTCTGAGTCTGGCTGCAGGCAGATCATCCTGTGTAAACAGTGAAGGCAGTTCTTGTACGAGTCTTGCGTTGCAGTCTATCACTGTGGTGAGACTTAAGGCACAGTAATACACAGCGCTGTCAGACACCACCAGCTCAGAGATGGATAAACTGGTGGTAGAATTGGATGTCTGTAGTTGAGCAGTGAAACGGTTTCCAAATCCGTTTCCTTTTTCTTGATTGTCATTCCCAGAATATCTCCGAATTATAAACTCCGGCTGTTTGTCTGGGTAATGTCGGTACCAATAGAGAAAGCAATCACTTTCAGTCGTGGAATATGTACATTGTAACATCGCAATTTCTCCTTCTTTCTTAATCATATTGGCAGCTTTCTGACTGACGGAATCACCATCACAGAGTTCTGTAATAAACATGGAACAGCACGAACTTATTATTCACTCGGTGCCTGAGTTATTTTTTGAGTGCCTTTGAACGTCCTCCCGACGAGAAATGCTCTATGCATAAGTCCTATGTTAACAATGAAATTATACTATTCAATGTATTTTATATAAAGCATTATCACATTGTTGGGAGGTCTTGATACGCTTCACAGAATTTGCTGTCGCGTTAAGTGCTGTGTATTTTGGGGGGAGAAACCCGATAGCCAATTTCGCGCAGCAGTGCCTAAAATAAAACAGTGCTGGAATGTATTACCAAATAGTTATTTCTTAAAAAAGATTATTTTCCTTGGAACATGGATCAGACAAACCACTAAACACGTTTTTGAATTGAATTATTATTTGAAAATTTATTACCTCCGGGTTACAAATCAAGGGGGATTCTACTTACTGCTGTTTAAACAGAGGCATGTGTGTGCTTGAGCAGAGAGGAAACAAGCTTATGTATTCATCCTGCCCGGGAAACGAATCCCTGTCATCTCGCTTGCGAGGCGAGAACTCTAACCACTGAACTAAAGGTTTCCCTCCACCAGTTGTTGTTGAAATGCAGTTGACAATCAGCATCGACATGAATTAGCTCAACACGACCTCACCTGACATGAAGGTTCCCAGCACAAGACAGACAGCAAACAGCCTCATTGCTGCTCTTCAGTGTGTGTGGTTGTGTCTGTGCCATTAGTTTGCTGATAACCCGCAGTGATTGTCAGCATTGGCGGCGCCGCAGTCTCACGTCACGTCAATGGCATCTCAGCCGCGTTTCAACACAACAACCAATTGCTTTTATACCGCGGCTTTCACCAGTTTCCAGGGGAGGGAATCAACTCACTCAGATCCTGGTAATCCTGGAAGCCAAAGCTCCAACGGGATCTATGATAATAACCGTAATATAATAATGGTTTGCATTAGGCATGAAGTCTTAGCGGGCCTTCGATTCGCCTGAAAACGCTTCACAGCTTACAATGTGAAGTGAATGTATTGTGGCAGCCAAACATGCACAGCAATGTCCGACCAGCATTCGTGGATTGAGTGACCAATTTATCACCATTATTTTTTTGTAAAAATTATGACCGGCGGAAAAGCAAACAACCACTAAGATTAATCCCTCCAAAACCAAAAACAATAATAAATTGGTCATTTTCAAACTACGACTGTTTGTGGGATATTGCTGTGCGCAATTGGCTGCCGCGTTCTTCAGTCAATTCACTTTACAGTGTGTTCTGTGAAGCGCTTTGGGACGTCCTCCCGACGTGAAGAGCGCTATATCAAATGCAAGGATTATTATTATTATTATTATTCCTGCCGACTGCTGGGTAAACAGAGGTTTGTGCCTTAAGAAAATTGGACCAACATTTCGCGCTGCCGGGTATCGAACCCGAGTCATTCGCTTGCGAGACATGTGCTCTAACCGCGATTATTATAAAAATAGTAAACCATGGGATCATTGAGTTGATCTATGCTTCCTTCTTGGCATCATTGAGTGTTTTGTGTGACAGTCAGATGCGCTGTCAATGTGATGTTCTCTTTGTGTTTCTGTCTCTTCGCCCTTCCCACAGGAAATCGCTGCTGCGGCCTCGAGAGACAGAAGAAAAACCCACTAAACACTGTCAGTTTTTGTACTAGTCTCTGACTGGTTCCCATCACTGGTTGGTTGGAGAGCACAGTAACACACAGCGCTGTCAGAATGCTCCAATAGAGAGATGGTTAAACTGGTGAACTTTGACGATGTTTGGAGCTCAACAGAGAATCGCTTTTTAGCAAAGTCTGCTTGATACGTGCAACCACAGGAATGCATTTTAAGCACATCATGTTGTTGTGTTTCTTGTTCTCGATACCAGTACAAATAGTAGATGCTCCGATTTGTATTGTAACGACATTCCATGGTCACATTTTCTCCTACTTTCCGAGGCACTGAAGACAACATCTGTGTTACAGAATCTCCGTGGGTGAGTCCTGGAATACAAGAATTGTGGAGACTTGTAGCTCAGTCATCAGAGCGCTCGCCTCGTAAGAGTGAGAACATTGCCGGGCAGGTCTTTTTTCACACACTTTTCTTTTAAATTTGCAGTAAGTAGGAACCCGGTTGTTAGTCGATTCGCGGATCACTTTTTCGTGGATAATAACCCTTTTCAAAATAATAATCATTTGTTTAATCAATCCCGGACTGTTTTTGGGACAACTCGCAAAAAAGATCGTCATTACGCTTTACAATGTTTTCTTCGAACCGCTTAGAGACGCCTCCAAGTCATGTGAAAGCACTATATCATTACTACATGAATAGTACCAGGAAGACCAGTGAGAAAACTATTCAATAAAACTGATTTTGAAAATTAATTGAAACGCTAGCTATTGTTACAAGAGTTTACCTATCAAATTGGCAGCCAGAGCCAGAAAATCACTGGCTCCCCACATCCCCATCACTCACTGCACAGCTTTGCCCTTTTGGTTGATAAGTTATTGATACTGATCTGAGACGCAAAGCTCTGAGATGGTTGACGCTTCATCGCTATGACCTCATTTTCTAATCAAGTGACGTGGATATTATCTGTTCAATGTGGGAGCGAACTAATGTGTCACGGTTCCTACTCTCAGGGGAGTGGGAGGGGAGAATGAGTCTCTTTGGAAACATTTCAGTATGGTGGCAGGCTGGGCAGGGATATGTGGAGCAGATTTGCATGTTTCTAGGGTATCAAAGAGTTAGGAAGGGCAATAATTAGCCAAATTTAAAGGTTATGGTGAGAATCTTGAACTGCCACTCCGCCTCCATCGTCTGAAACTGCATCCCACAGTCCCTCCTCCTCGTCCCCTCTTTTCTTTCCTTCAAGACATATTTCAGGACCATTCTCTTCGACCTTGCTTTGCTTCACTGTTTCCTCACCTGCTCTCCACGCTCCTCCAAACCGACCACTAAATGAGATTCGAAATATCGGTTATCCAGCAACTTGGGATGTCCTTCCGAAGTGTAATGCTCTATGTGCATGTAATTTTATTGTTGTTCTTGTTCGGATATCTCAAACAGCTTCACAGGATATAATTTTGAAGTGTAATGATTGTAATAAGATTTCCAGGATAGCCCCGACGCACAATGAGACTATAACATGCAGAGATTTATAAGCTACAGTTGGGTACTTGAACTCACCCTGTTTGGGATTGGGAGCCAGTATTTTTCAGTTAGTTCACAATCAATTCAACTTACAGTATGTATTGTGAAGAGCTTTGAGACGTCTCGAACACGTGATAAGGCGCGATATGCAATGTAAAGATTAATATGATTTACTTTTCTTTCATTCTTTCACTACATGAATTACTCTATCACTGTTTGCTTGCGGTTTGGAAATCAGTCACTTGTTTCCTCAGAGAGACAGAGCAGCAAAGTCACAACTTGTCAAATAGGTCTACTGTCATGAATAACATCTGTGCTGGGATGAAACACTTTCTCTCCTCTTAGGAGGTTGATGTACAGCGGTTTAGTCCGACAGTAACACTATGTGTGCGACGGCACAGTAATATGTGTACGCGTCAGTTAAAGACACGGGGATCGCAGTGACAGTGGATTACAATTTATCCTCTATTTACATTCAAACATTGGTGAAATCAGCAGAGCAGTTGCAGCTCAGGGTTACAGTCTGGCCTTCGGGAACAGACACTTTCATTTGTGACGGTTCAACGCTAACTCCATTCGCTGTACCTACAGCCGAAGAGAACATATCATTATGTTCCGATATGTTGTGTCCTGACCCAACTGTCCAACGCCTTTGGACGACATCTCGACGTGAAAGGCGCTCTATAAATGGAACCTTATTGTTGTTGTTGTTGTACCTGTCACAAAAACGCCATAGGTAAATCCCCAAATTGATTCAAAGGTGCGAGGGAATGACTTACACATTAGGCCCAACAACGGTTAATTGAACAGCACAAAATGTTTACTCTCCATCTTTTCAAGTGAGCACTTAGATTATTCAATGGGAGTTTTTGAGCTAAGAGTTTCTGTGCTGAATCGTACTTGAACACAGCGCCAATGGGAACAGCTATGCTCTAGCAAGTTGCGTTGACAGGACCCCGTCACCGGATTTGGGAACTCTATATTCTGAAATGCGGCACTAATGCAAGGCTGGGTGTTGACTGTAGTGGGGAGACTTGTAGCTTATTTGTTAGAGCACTGGACTTGCAACCGGGAGACACGGATGGAGTCCTGGCAGAGCAATTTGTTGGGTAATTACCCTTGTTCCATACACATTATTCCACTTACGCAATAGAAATTTGTAACTCACTTCATGGATGTTTGATGGACCTTACAATTTCCAAATTCCCGTGAATCACAAAATCATCTCATTTTAGATTATTTCATGTGAAATGCTTTGGGAATGTTGTGACATGTGTTATACCAAATGTAAGTATGACGTTCTCAGTGTAGAAAACACAAAGAGAATTATTCAATGCACACTGTTCCTGTAGGTGAGCGAGCTTTTAGTGCAAACACAAGCCATAAATAGTCCAACAAATGTTTGTTATAATCTGCTGAACATTGGCAAATGTCATCCCGAATCTAAGCAGTAAAAATAAAAGGAAGGATTCAGGCGGGAAATGAAAAATGGGAGAGAAGGGTAAGGTGGAAAGAAAGAGAGCGAGTGCTCCATAATTACTGGTGTTCAATATATTTTATATTTTATATTCTCTTCATGTAAACTCGATAAGGTTTAAGCTATGGTGGCAGTTGGGACGCAACGAAAAAAGCCAGACACTTTGTTACACTCTCGGTCACGAACAGTGCTGTATTGTTTCCCAGCTTTGGCTGTGATGAGGGTTATTGTACGAGGCTTCCTATGATGTGTAACACTGTGGTGCAGACTGAGTGCACAGTGGTTCATAGCGGAGTCTGTCAGCCGCAGGTCGGCGATGGTTAAAACGCTGATTTTCTTGGTAGTGTCAAGAGAAGCAGAAATATGATTTCTCGTGGGGTTCCCTCCCTCTCCTGAGGGGTTTCGGTGGAGCAGATATTTCAGTCCCTCGCCAGGGGACTGTCGGTACCAGGAGACGCTGAAATCCTGTCCACAGTATCCTGAATATTGGCAATGTAAATGTATCCTCTCACCAGCAAAAGCAGTTTGTTCAGGCGGTGACTGGGAAACTGTATAGTTGGATCCTGCGGGACGCAAATTACAGTTTACTTAGAGTCATGGAATCATTGAGTCTTTCAGCACAGGAAGAGGCCATTCAGCCCATCGTGTCTGTGAAAAGAGCTTTGAAAACAGCTAACCAATACAATCCCACTCTCCCGCTATGAACACATAGACTTTTATAATTCCTTTTGATGCATCCAGCCAATTTCATACTGAAATTATCTTTTGAATCTGTTTCCACTACCCTTTGAGGCAGCACATTGCATTCAATAAAAATTTTCAGTGAAAATAAATTCTTCTGCTCTCCCCACTTGTTCTGTTACCACTTATCTTACATTTGGGTTCATTAGTTGCTGAAGCACTTCCCAGTGGAATCATGTTTTCCTTTTCTGCTCTCCCAAGAAACACTCGCATCTGTGAACACTTCAATTAAATCTCCTCTGAACCTTCGGTGCTCTCAGGAGAACATTGCCAGAACATACAAATTAATTCCTTCTGTCCTGGTATCATTTTGCCAAATCTCTTTCGCTCCCTGTCCAAGGCCTTCACACACTTCCTAATGTGTCCGTGAAAGGTACAACGATACACGTAAGGATTAATGTTACATCAACAGTAGAAAGAGCAAAGGAATGTATTAAAGTAGACATCTCTTTTAGCTGAGCCATGTTTTATTGCAGACACAAACCCTATGTTTAATTCTGTGACACCATTGATAAGCCTCTCGTAAGTGTACCGTTTAATTAAGCATTGATTCTCTAATTTTGTACTTGTTTGCTGTAGTGGATTGTCCGCGTTGAGGCTTTGGGTGTCTGTGTTCATGGGAATGTTTAGCAGAGAGTCAGGTGTCAGTTTGTACCGTTAAATCGGTGGGTTTACAGTTGAGGCAAATGGAAAGTTTCCCTTCTGTTAATGTCGTTACTTTATCATCGGTGCTGGAGGAGGTTCAGCCTCCGGTTTGTTGCCAATATCAGTTTCTCTCTCAGTCTGTGAACTGCTCAATGCAGTTTCACGTGTACCAGAAGCAAAGTGCTTTCTCTGTCTCTCTCTGTTTCTCTCTCCCTCTCTCTCTCTCTCTTTCCTTCTCTGTCTGTCTGTCTGTCTGCCTGTCTATCTATCCCTTTCTCTCAATTATACCTTGGGCAAGTTTCCTTAGTCCTAATAGTAATTCCTCCGGAAAAATTGCAATAATAGATCGGTCATTTTCAATCCATGTCTGTTTGTGGGGCATTGCTGTACGCAATCGGCTGCCGCGTTTGCCCACAAATGTACAGTCAATTCCGTTTACAGTATATTCTGTAAGGGATTTGGGACGTTTAGAAGACGTAAAAAGCGCGATAGCAATTGTAAGCATTATTACTATTATTACTATTATTATCCCTCTTTAGCTTTGTTGCTGAGTTGCTTTCTTTGTTCCTTTGTTTCTTTGTTGCTTTCTTTCTTTCTTTCTTTCTTTCTTTCTTTCTGTCTTTCCCTCTTTCTCTCTAATTCTTTTTCATTCTTTCTTCAAATTTCATGTCTTCCATTTTCGCACGATGTATTGATTCCGCAGGCTTGCATTTGGACTTGCTTGTTGGTCAAGAATAAAGGAAAATTGCCTGGGAACACTCAGCGTATATGGAGAGACGAAGATATGTTAACGTTTCAGGTCGATGAACTTGATTTAGAACTGTAGCCCCCACTTCTCGGGAGAGCAGAGGAGGATATGCACAGTAATACATCGTTTGATCCAACCGCTATTGTACAGATAACTTTCCTGAATTCATATCAATGTACTCTGGTCATGTTCCTTTGGAACGACTATCCAGACCAAATCAGTAACTTTGCAAAACTTGGAAATAAAAGTCGGTCATTTGAGAAACAAACCTTAAAGCAGGTGCTTATTTTTATTTTCTCACCAAAACCATGAATTTTGTTTTCAAACTGTTTGTTGAAACGGCACATTTGTACATAATTGGGAGCAATCGTTCAGAATAATGTTTTTTATAAACTCACGTAAATAAATTTCTATTTTCACCCGTTAGAAATGTTTCCCACTTACTTTTCGTTACAGTTACCTTGGTTCCTGAACCATCTACTGTATATTCACCGTAATAACACAGTGACACAGCTCTCATTCTGCAAGGTGCAAAAACTGTTCCATCGAATCATGGTTTAATCCTGGAACCAAAACAAGCAAATGCAGACAAATTGGAAACTAATTCCTATATTTCCACCGCAGTCCCATTTGTATAATATTCGTTTGTCCAAATCATGCTTATTTTCAGTAAGTTTTCCACATAAACAGGAACAAAGCGCAAAGCCCGAAGAAGATCTTTCTGCAAATAATTATACAAAATGTGTGGAAATAATTAATATTCAAAGCTAACTTTCTGTACGTTCTGGAATACAAAAGAGGGCAATGTTAGCGGTGATCACGTCTCATGTATTTCCTCGAAAATTAGCAGTGCGGTAATTGTGCTGATGTTTTCCAATGTGGCTTCCCCAGCGAGCACAGTGTTTAATGTGAACACAAAAACACAGGTTTGCAAAACAATTCAAATGATTTCGGCCATTTACAAATGATCAATTAATCACATAATGTGTAAAACTCTATTGAATATTTTCTTAGCAAATTTGCATGCCGTCTGTCTCTTGCAATAATTTATAAGGTAGATGAATCCAAACAACGTATTAACCTCAGATTGATGCACAATCACTTTTCCTAAGTATTCATAAGTGATAGTCGCTTGTTAAAGAAAATATTCTTAGACGTAGCTGTACATCACCTTGAATGAGGAATATGCACTGAACTCATCGACAAGTTCATATTCTCTGTGTTTTTCCTGTGAGTTGGTGTCGGGGCTTTTTGTATTGTTGGAAGCCCAGATACGGCATTGTGGTATCCCAGTCATATCGAGCTCTACAGTAATAATCAGCGCTGTCTTCAACTTGCAAATCATTAATTTCCAGCAAAGACGTCTTCGATCCAGTGTCTGTCTTTACAACAAATCGTCCTCCAAGAGGGATCCGCTTCCAATATTCCTCACTTTGAAAATGTCTAAAATATTCCATGCTCTTGAAAGTCTCATAATAACCTGCTTCAAAGACACAATTGATGGTCAAAGACTCGCATTCTTCTCTCCTAAGAGAGGGTGGTGTCTGCTTTACTGAGGCACTGAAAACATCTGA
Organism: Callorhinchus milii; assembly: GCF_018977255.1. Taxonomy (NCBI): domain Eukaryota; kingdom Metazoa; phylum Chordata; class Chondrichthyes; order Chimaeriformes; family Callorhinchidae; genus Callorhinchus; species Callorhinchus milii. Next base: position 129,487 of record NW_024704870.1, read on the forward strand.
AAATTATACACAGCAAAACGTAAGTTTAATAGATAGAAAACACTGACCAATTCGATTAAAATTAATCCCAAGCCTCAGCTTGATTTTGCTAGATACCGAATGATATAATGCTGTATTGATTAATAATATACTTATAATATCAATTGACATAAGTAATTATAATGTACAATATAACAATGTAATTGATCTCAGTTCCCTGCCGCATTTCGCGCACAATAAACACACTCAAAAATACACTTTACAATATGTTCCATGAAGCGATTTGATACGTCTCATCGACTTCATGAGGCGCTCTATCAATCAATAAATTATAATTATCATGTTGCACATTGTAATGATGACATTCACTGGCGCTGTGTAGTGCTGTGTAATGGAAACAAACACTTACAATGTAAGAAGAGGAAGCAGATGGAGACATAGAGCAGAGACATTCTCGCACCGCTGGAAGATACCGTCAGCCCCGGACACCTCAGCGTGACTGTGAGTAACACATGGTTGTTCTGTAAGAGTTTTAGTGACTTGTTTTATTTGTGGTGAACAGCGTCACATGATGGATGGTGTCGGCGGCTTTGAGGTATGGGCGGGGGGGTGGTTTTGGGGTGGAGGGGAAGAACATACATGAGGAAAGGGACTGACTGACTGCGCCCGAGAGCAGTGGGCAGAGAGGACGATTTGGGGATGACTGTTCGAGGCTCATTTAGGTTTAAATAGACAATTGACGTGGAAGCCAACGAGATGGAGTAGAATCTGACACTGTGAGAGGGACAAAGGTGTAGAGTGAACTTTACTGGGAATTGGGAAAGACATGTAAAGAAAATACATACACTCCTTTGCCTTGGAGTGTGTTCTGTTACAGTGACCAGCAGCAGGATCGGGAAGCCGGTCAAGGCAGCAGAGTGTTAGCGAGATGTGGGTGATGATGGGTGAGGAGGAGGAGGGAGAAATCGGGGTAATGAGTGTGCGGTTGGGTGTTTATATAATCCTTGGGTACAAAACGGGTGACAAAGAGATGAAGGGCCGGAGGCGGACATGAAGGAGGAAGAGAAGGCAGCTCATATGATGCTCAATTTTCAGCGTATCATTTGAAGTGGTTTATCACGAATTAAATATATGGCAATGCACCTTTTTAAATACAAACATTATTATTAATCCCTGACTTGTCTGTCTGTATGTCTGTGTATCTGTGTGTGTGTTTTTTTTCTGTGTCTGTCTGTCTGTCTGTCTCTCTGTCCGTCTGTGTGTGTTTCTCTCTCTCTCGCTTTCTTTCGCTCTCTCTCTCTCTCCCTCTCTCTCTCGTTGGCCCTCTTTCTTTGGTTCCTTAGGAATGTTTCCTTGCTGCCCAAATACACACACACACACACACACAGACACACACACACACAGACAAACGCCTCAGTTTAGCAATAATTACAAACCGCTTGTTCTGCGAATGTTTGATCGCTTTTAATAACTTATTAATAATAATAATTTGATACTTAATCCATGACTGTGTATAGGACGTCGCCTCTGTTGGTGCTTTTCGCCTGAAAACCACAGTCACTACCGTTTACAATGTATTCTGTAAAGGGTTTTGTGGCGTCTCGTTCACATGATGAGGAGCTGTGTAAAATGCAAGGAACTTTATACTTACTAAGCCTTTTTACAAATGTTATTGGACTTCAGCACTGAGGGGGTTAGGGGTTGTGAGGGGGGAGTTGATCACGAGTGGAATGAGGTTTGTGATTATTTTTTGACTTGAACCATGGACTGGGAAGTCAAAGCAGTTTGGGACTGTTTGTGAGGGAGAGTAAATATACTTGATCGTGTTTTATTCTTGTAACCATAATAATCCTTGCATTTGATACTCAACATTATCACGTCCCAAAGTCATTCAAAAATATACTGAAGAGTTGATCTATTTCATGTTGAGGTGGAAAAACGAATCAGCCAATTGTGCTCATCAGTGGCCCACAAACAGTCGTAGATTGAGTGACCGAATTAATATTTTAGTTATGTAATTATTGACATGTTTGAAAATAAACATGTAATTGTTTTATTTTAAGCGATTATTGCCGCCGGTAAGTTAACCTCCAAACGAATAACATGAGTGTTCCTATTTACTGGTAAACACACAAAGTCGTGTGTGGCTAAAGGAAAGTTGCCTAAGGTTTCTCGCCACCCGAGAATCGAACTCAGATCATCTCACTTGCGAAACTTGTGATTTGACCACAAAGTTAAAAGACTGCACATTATTGCACGAATGAGGTATCTTCCTGACGTGAAAGCTGCTGTTTAACAGTCAGTTTTATTTTATTGTTATATGTCGGCACCTATCGGCATTTCAGTAGAATGTCAGTATGTATTCGTGGTTTGAGTGACCAAATTATTACTATTATTTAAAGAACTTATTAAACCCAGAAACCAATCCCTCAATCGACTAACAATCGTGTTCTTATTTACTGCTAAACAAACTGAGGTGTGTGGAGTAAGGAAAGTTGCCCAATATTTTGCACGGCTGGGAATCAAACACAAGTCTATCGTTTGCGAGGCGAGTGCTCTAACCACTGAGCTGCAAGGCTCCACCTTGGGAGGTTTTTGTACAGGGAAGTCATTGACTTGCAGCACTGTGCTTGTTGTTAAGCCGCAATAATATGTGGCAGCGTCAGTGACAATGACACTGGATATGCTTAATGTGGTTTGTCTCTGATTCGTGTCAAGCTGTGAAGTGAAACGGCCTTTGGCGAAATCTGCTGTGTTGCCATTTCCATCAGTATCCCTGCAGAGAATGTATTGGGTGATGTCTGTACCAGTACAGAGCAGCATAGGACGAGCTGCTGGTATATGAGCAGCTCAGACTCACTGTGTCTCCCTCTTGTTTGCTCAGCCCCACTGTCTGCTCTCTGACTGAAACTCCCACCACCACATCTGCAACGAGAGGAAAAGATCAACATCAAACATGGCGCTAATGATGTCCTGCAGATCAATGATTAGTGCTCTCGCCTCGCAAGGGAGAGGACAAGGGTTCAATTCCCGGGCAGGACAGGGAGAAACCTTAGGCAAGTTTCCTTACTACACATAAACGCCTCTGTTTACCAAGCAATAAGTAGGAACCCAGTTGTTGGAAGATTGGCGGAAGCTTTTCCTCGGATAATAATGTGTAAAAAACAAACGTGGTCACTCAATCCACCACTTTTTGTGGAAGTGTGATGTGCACAAATGAGTGCCGCGTTTCCCTCACAACATAGGCGGTCAGTTGACTTGTCCATGAATACTGAGACGCGCTTTGTGACGCCTTCGTTATATGAAGGCGTTTCATCAAACACAAAAATTACTATAACTAGCTTTCCATTGCTAACATCTCAACTAACAAACCCAGCTCGGTTGACCAACCAGGTCTACCAAACGCAATGACCCATCATCCTACTGATGAAAACGCCTCTTTATTAATATTAATCTGTACTGTATGTTTCACAGCCTCACCTGACATAAAGCTCAATGTGAGAAGGTATTCGATGAACAGCCGCATTGTCGCTCTTGAGAAAGAAGACTTTGCCGTTAGAGTTTGATGACTGAATGTGTGTGTCAACGGTGAAGGGTTTCAACATGACATCCGTGACCCCACAGCAGCGTTTCCTTAACACACTTACCCCGTGACATTGTCACGCCGCTAAATATGGGCGTTGGGCTACACTCACTTACATGCTGAATGATTTCAGAGTCACCACAAGATGATGTCAAAGCTACTGTGGATAAAAGTTTTGTGAGGAAGGATCACACTAATCCTTGCATTTGATGAAGCGCCTTTGGACATTAATTACAATCATAAACAGCAATAAGTAACATGTTTGAGATTGCTCGGACGTCCTTAGTCGCTGGAGAGTGAAGGCGTTTGTACTCGGGATTAGAGAGGGGAGAGAGGATGGTGGGTGGAGGAGGGATGATCACTGAAGAGTCGGTTGAGAAGGATGGTCTTCAGACAGGCACTGAATGAGGCAAGGGGACACAAACGTTTGAGAAGATGTTGTAGATCCTCTTCCAACTTTAGATGCTAACAGAGTCTCTGCCACCGAACATCAGCGATCTCCACAAACACTACATTTTATACGGTATGAATACTAAAGCTTCCAGGACTCTCACATGGATCAGGCAGAATATCGCTGATCGTTTCGATTCGTTCCTTAGGATATTTGACGCTCATTTGAACAGTGATGGATTGAGAGACCAACACTGTTTTTGTAGGATTTATTATTCCCGCGGAAAAGCGATTCGCCGATCAATTTACACCCGGGTTGTTTATCGCTGCGAGATAAACAACGGTCTGTGTGTGGAGTAAGGAAACTTGCCTAAGAATTTACAAGGCCCGGAATTGAACCAGGGTCCTCTTGTTTGTCAGACGTGTGTTGTTGCCACTCCGCCACACAGCTCCGTGCAAATTAAGAAAGAACAAAATAAACATGATTTGGTTTGATTTTATTTGGAACCTGAAGTCAACCAAAAGCAACTGGGCCTGTAATGCCTACGTCGTTCACTAATTGTTTTCTGTATTTAATGTGACAGATAATGATGTGAACGGTTAGCTGACACGTTGATGTGAGGTGAATGTGGTTTCCGCTGAGTCTGGATACAGCCATGTTTGCTCCCCTGAGGGCCACTAAACTGACCAATG